>NC_056735.1:1652974740-1653012073 GCF_019279795.1 Protopterus annectens | reverse complement strand
TGACCAAGTAAAAGCATGTTGTGACCCTTTGATCTAAAAGTCGCCTCCAACCCGTCTAGATGAAGACATTCTTTCTGTTTTAACCAAGAGTTAAATTGCTAGATTTAAACATACTAATGTATTTTTATTGCTCTGCTTCCTGACCAGCTGCAAGATAATACAAGGATATGTTAAGAATGTAAATGCAGTTTCTATTAGCCTGAGAACCCAGGGAAGTGTGCAGAATGATGTAATGGGAACCAGGAATGTGGTTTTAAAAACAGAGAATCTGAGATTAAGCATTTTTGTCTTGACCATCCAATTCATCAGCACTGCCTGTTCTATATCTAAAGTTATATTAGACTTGTGTTTTCTCTTAGAAATAGCTAGAAATTAGAAAGATTAGACTGTGGTTTCAGTGATGTCAGAACAGTACTACTGAATTATTTTAAGTATTTCTCTGTGATCTCTTAACTCTTCTGACTAGCACTCTGTAGTAAAATGTATTGTCTTGTGTTTTGACTATTTGTTGTTAAATATTTTTAAAAACTTTCAACTGTGACTGTTTTGTGTAGAGATAAGTTAAGCTCTGAGTACATTGCATGTATGTAAGGATCCTATACCAAGTCACTCTGATAAGCCTAGACTGTTTAGTCGCGCACCTACCAATTGGATAAAATTGCACAGTAATAATTGGGCACCCTTTTAAGGGCATTTGAGTAGCTGATAATTAGTGGGTGGTGGCAGGGTACTACCATATAGTCTGGAAAAAGGGGGCATAGCTGGAGAACCTGTGCCAGCCTTCCCCAGGAGTGTCTGTGTGGTTGTATAAACTTGTGTTTTTGTGTGTGTGTCAGCTACTTGAGCAGGAACACGAAGCACTGGTTGGACAGTGTGTGTGCTGGAGGTTTTAGCTTGCCCACTAGGCTGAGATCTGGACCATATAGCTGTGCCAGTGGGAGTCTTATTGGGGACCTGGGGAGCAACTAGCCCCGGACTGACTGTGATCTGTGTGCTTGAGGGAAATTGCACTTTACTGTGTGTTTGTTATCCTTTCCTCCTATGTGAGACGCCTCTCACTGGTGTGAGGATTGAGGCTCCTTGATTGCTGGGCCAGGGCACAGGCGTCACACACACCCATCTTCCTTTGCCAGCACCTGAGATGCTGGAGCTGGTAACCAAACGCAGGTTGCCAGGGTTGGACTGTAGTCAGGGCTTTATTCCTGTGCACCATGGTGATGGCGGCAATGTGAGCATTTTTTGGCTGATACTTTTCTTTTTTTTTTTTTTTTCCCCTCCAGTTAAGCTGTCCATTGGTTTTCCATTTTGTAATTAAGAAGAATCTAGAAATGCATCCCTTTCTTATTGTTGAACATACTGTAACTTGACCCTGCTTCTAATTTAACAGTTCATGAGCAATCAGGCTATTCCATTAACATTTTGGAGTAGAGGGAATAAGCCCTGAAGCTGCTTTATCGCAAAATTCTGTGGTGTAGCCTGTTGGCAGTCCTTCTGTGATCCCCTTTTCTGTGGGATGGGGGGTACAGCAGGATGGTTGTGATGGAGTGTATTACCACTGGTTATGTCTGAGATCATTGGTACTGTGACTGCTGTTATTGGGTTCCCCAAATCTTTTTTTCCCTTTCTTGCTTTTGTTTTGGTGTCTGGTCTGTTCCTTGTGCAACGGCCTTGACTTAGTGGTATTATTATTTTTGGATGGTTATAGAATATTTATTAGATGAAGCATCTGCTTCTCATTATCCATGGTTAGGCTGTTCTAGACTTTCTGAAATAAATAACAGAACAGTCTTTTTTTGGATATTATGAAGTAAAAATATGCATCATTAGCTGTGTGTTTTGTCTGATGATTGCATCTGAAGCTGTAGCTCTAAAACTGGCTACCACTGTATTGTATCCTTCCTTGATGGGCGCATGTGCTCGAGCACATGTTTATGATGCAGAGAACTGGAATCCTGACTCGTAGCACAGGAGTGAACGGCATTTTTTCAGTTCCCCTGTCCAGGGGCATGTGGGTTCTTAGGTCAGAGCTACTGCTTTCTCTTGGTTGAGGAGTGTGAAGGTGACCGTATTCACAAAAAAGGGGGGGATGCAAAAAAACAGGTCCAGTTGTTGGCTCAGTTGTATCGTATCATTGCACATTGTGTGAGCTGAGGTTGGTTAAAACAAAACAAAACAAAAAAATGTTTATAGCAGTATAATGATATATTGTGGTACCTCAATCTCTCCAGCATGAATATCAGATTGGGTCTATGGAAACCGGTTGCTTTAGGGACTTAACGGTACCAGCTGGGAGGGGGTATGTGATATTTTTTTTTTTTTTTTGTCATTTTAAAAGTTTGTTGAGATATATTTTAGATATTTTCTCTTTTTTTTTTTTTTTTTTTACTAATGTGGTTGTGTAGGATCTACTACTGTCATTTGACAAAGTATTAAGTGCATCCTCAAATGATGGGATGGTATACAGGGATGACTAACTGCTTAAGAGGTTGAGACCTATGAGTGATGTACCTTAAGAGGCCAATGTGGAACACTGACCCTAACAATGTGTGACAAATAGCTCCCAAGAATGTATCCAGGGAATCCAACAATAAAACAACCAACGATCAAAAAAGAAACTCCCCTGAATGAAACACCACGATCCACAGTATCCAAATCCTTTATTGAGCGAAGTACATGAGCAATAGGTTAAGCGCTTTCATCTACTCAACGTAGATTTCTTCAGAACAACTTACATACTCAATACTACACTTTAAATACTTTCTAAAAGCCAGCCAAAAAATGTGTGACAAATGGTCCAAATGTGGAATGCCCTATTTTCGCACTGCGCAAAACGTGCCTTCGCTTCGCCATGGAGCATGATAGAACATCTTTAAAATTCAGTAAGACACACTTCTCAGATCCAAAACCTTTATTTATCTGCAATACCATAACCACATCATAAGTAAATGAAACAGCATTTTACAAAAATCAAAATCAAATTTACTACATTTCCTACACCGATATTGCAAGTCACACAAATTATTTTAGTTAGACCAAGTTAAATAGCATCCTGTCATATGTCAGATGTAGACTTATTGCCATGGAACATGGTACTTAACAAATGCACTTGCAACACACACACACACACACACACACACACACACACACACACACACACACACACACACACACACACACAAACCCACACCAAATACTACCTGCATTTTACATACACCACTTTAGATGTGTTCTACCCCTGTCCTACTGCCAGTTCTGGGCCTGGCAAAAGGTGCCTAAAAAGGGTACTTAAAACCAGGGCCCTCTGTACTTTTACAAGAATGCCATTTAAGACATCATGCCTTAGAACAGTTATGACCAAAGAATACACAATCAAATTACACTCGAGTTCTACCAGAAAACAAAACTGAATACTTTAAATCATCTCATTACTATAAATAACTCACTTCTGACATCCATTCTGACATACCTCTTATCCTCTTAGTGCAAGAAATCTGGACAAAGCCCTGCCCGACATACTAGGGGGGCAAGCAGCTCAAAAGAAATGATGCTCTCATAAACTCTTGGCATTCCGTTTCTGCAAAAAATTGGCTTTTACTTTCAGAAATGTACAAGACAAGCACAAACAGACACTAAATACTGTTCTTATAAACTTAGAAAGTTGCTAGAATAACAGGACCTGACTTGGCAAACAGTTAATTCAAAGAAAATGGCAATTTACCTTCAAAGATGTCAGAGGGGGACAAGCAGCACAGACAGAGACACTTTAAATATTGCTTTTATAAATGTAGAAAGTTGCTAGAATAACAAGGACCTGACTTGGCATACCGTTTCTCTAAAAAAAATGTCGGTTACATTTAGAGATGCACTAGTGGGACAAGCAACACAAACACTTTAAATATTCCTCTTATAAAACTCAGAAAGTTGCTTAATTAACAGTATCAGATGTACTAGGGGGACAAGCAGCCCAGAGATGCTAAATATTGCTCTTATAAACTTAGAAAATTGCTACAATAACAGGATCTGTGCTAGCATACCAGTTGTAAGGATAGGGAAATACTTGCCTAACCATTGCAGCTAAAACAGTCACTTGCCTCTACCTATGTAAACAGCACCAGCAGCTACATTCACGATTGGCTGTAAATGCGGTCTACAAGCCAATCCAAAAACTGCGGAGCACAGCCAACGCTGTGTAATTTGGGCTTTTTCTACTCTGTGCTACTTTGTTTTCTACTCTGAAGTTCTTATGTCTTCATCTGTCTTGGTGTGCATTCTACCACCTATCTTGGGTCCTTCATCTCGATCATCCTTAATTGCTTTGTCTTTACTGTTGAGGTTTCTGTACCTTACAGTGGTACTGGTCACATCACTGTTTTATAAGCTTTATTCAGCTTCTTTGACATTCTTCTGTCGTACTATCCTGAAACTCTGCACCAGTTAACTGCTTCCCCTTGATTGTAGTTTTGATCTCCTCTTTCATACTTCCCTTTTCCTCAAGTATCCCTCCCTGATACTTGAAGTTGACTTGTTCCAGTATTTTCCTCTTGTGCCCCAATTCTCATCATCTTTTGATTCCCCCCCCCATTTGCTACCATTGCAACTGCCTTATCTGTACTCTTTTATCCCATGTGTCTTCAGTTTTGCATTTTATTCCTTTGCTGAAGATCTTGCTCAGTCTCTTTAATGCCACATATCTGCATACAGCAGCTTTTTGATCTGTCCCCTCCGACCTGTTTGCAAATGTAGTTCGTCAGCCATATGAACAGCAATGGGCTCAAAGATGAACCCTGATGCTCACCCACTGCTATGGGAAACCCCTCATTGAGACCAAGCACTTGTTCATACTTGTCATTGAGTCTTTGTACACAGCCTGCGCTAATTTTACCAATGTATCTGTGACTTACAGCCACTACAGGACTGCAAAATCTGCTTTCTCGGGACCATGTCATAAGCTTTTTCTAAGTCAAGAAATGCCCAGTTAGACTGTCTTCTCCTCTCTAGCTTCTTTTCAACTGTCTTGCTGTAAACATCAGGTTGGTGCTGCTGTGTCTTTATCTAAATAAAAATTGCTAATCTCCAATATTTTTACTATATGTATTCATTCATCAGTCACCCTTTCCAGAACTTTCTTGCAGTGTTACAGGAGTTTGATGCATCTGTGCTGCCCACAGTTGTGGATGTCACTTTGTTCTTGTACCTTTGAAGTAGTATGTTTTTTTTTCCAGTCATGTGAAGTACGCCTTTATTTCCATACTGCTATCAGTACCTTCAGGAGCCATTTCTCCCGTTTCTGCCCTGTCTCACCCATTCTGCTGCGACCTCGTTACAGGCTTTTGCTTTCCCTGACTTAATTTTCCTTAGTGCTGTTTTTTACTTTTCCAGGGTGGCTGCACCTCCTCTTTCATCATAGTCTGTATCTTGGGACAATAGAGTTTCTGTGGTGTTTTCTTCATTCAGAAGCTGCTGAAAGTAATCCTTCCGTCTGTCTTTGTCTTGTGGACTGGTGAGCAGGTTGATGTCCTTCAAGGATGCATCTGCAGTCCTAACAAATGGGTTGTCCTGTCCTCAGGCAGCCCTTTGGTCGGCCGGATTCCAAAGTCTGGGTCTGGCCTCGGCTGATGTCGCACTTCACCCGACGTCATAGCTGCAGTTCTTCGGGTATAAAGGCATCAGCCGACGCCATTTTCCTCAGTCTTTCTTGCCGCGTGGCGCCCGAAGCAGAAGCTGTTCACAAGTGCCGGTCGGTCAGAACCAGAGATTACTACTACCGAAGACTTCTAAAAAGCTAAGTACCCCGTTGGGGACTCTTTCTTGCCTCAGCCGATGTCAGAAAAAGTGAATAACTGTTTAACTTGTGGGAAACAAATACCTCATAAGGATTTCCACTCTTACTGCCTACCTTGTTTAGGCCCAGACCACGACGTAGCAGCTTGTCTAGCCTGTGCTTCTTTCAACCAACGGACACTTAGACGTCGGTCGGAATTTGCTGAGGAGTTTTTCGGTTCCGCTTTTGCTTACAACTTGCTGTCGGAAACTCCGACTTCGCAATTAACTAAAAAGCGCAAGGAAAAGGACCGACACTCGCGGTCCGCGGTTTCGGCCGAAACCGCGGTTAAGTCAACCGCGAGTGTCTCTGTTTCGGCTGAAACCGAGTCCTCGGTCCTTCCTTCGGCCGAAAACTTGCCTCCTACCGAGGCCTCATCCAGCATGGCTGAATCTGCTACTGAAATCCCACCTGCTCTTGCAGGTTCACAGGATTTATCTGATACAATTCCTTTAGATATATCTACTCCTGCACGTGGAGCTGCTAGGCCCCCTGCATCCATGTCGATTAAGGCTTTTGCCAGGGCTAAAGCAGCAAAATCAACCAAGAATGTGCCTGCTAAGACCCCCTCTCACAGGCCTAGCTCTAGTACTCAAATGCTTAGTCTAGCAGAGGATCTTATTTCTTTGATCCGGGGATCCCAACCTCACCCTGACAGGGCCTCTCACCCACCTCCAGAGAAGAGGCCTAGAGCAGAGCCCGTGAGCCAGTTTCTTCAGATTACTCCTCTGATGATTCAGAAAATACAAACCCTCCAGAGGGCCCTTATTCTCCTTATGAGGACTCTGATGCAGAAGACTCCATTCCTTCTGCCTCTCCTCCTGAGGAATTTTCTTTTGGGGAAATCTTGCATGCTATGAGGGAACAATTTCAATGGCAGGGCCAGGATTTTTCAGACTCTAGGAAAAGGCTTAGGACCTTTTTGCATTTGCCACAGCATAGGCCTTTAGCCATTCCTCCAGTACTTACTGTTGTGGATGATGCATTTAATGATGCTTGTACTGCTCCTGATTCTCTTCCCCCGGCCCCTGCTAAGCCCGACAGGTACTACAGGGTTCCGGACACACATTATCATTTGTATAAGGCTCCTTTGGCAGATCCTGAAACTATTTCCCAGGGACCCAAGGCAGTAGCAGCTACCTCTGCCAAAAACCCCCTCTGAAAGGGAATCTAGGGCCTTGAGAGATGGGGTAAAAAGTTTACACTTCTGCTACTCTTTCGGCTAGGGCCTTAAACTGTCAATTCCACATGATTCAGTATCAGGAATTTATGTTAGATCAGTTAACTAAAAAACTGTCTTCGCCTGAACCATTAGACAAAAAATCTCTTCAGGAAATGGTACATAACATTCAGCAGGTCAGTAATCATTCCTTAAAATGCGGCTATGATGCACTGGAGGCTTCCTTTAGATCAGCTATGACTGGTACAGTGATCAGAAGGCATGCATGGTTAAAAGAGCAGTCCTTACCAGACCATGTTAAAGCAAAGCTCCTAGATGCTCCCATGGATAAGCTCAATTTGTTTGGCTCCCTGCACAGCAGGTGCTGAAGAAGGTGGAAGAGAAAGCAAAATCTGTCCAGACAGTCAAGGATTTCTTACAGGTCCAGCCTCCAAGGTTTAGTAGGAACTGGCCTTCCAAGAATTGGTCCTTTCCAGACACCACCAGAGCACAGAGAGGCAGGAATAGGCGCCCAAGAGGCAGGGGTCAATCCAGAGGTGCCTACAGGGGACGTCAGTGGCAGCCTAACAACCAGCGAAGTACTGCCACAGATCCAGCCACTACCACTTCTACAGGGCAATCACAGTGACTTGGCTCTGAGACCGCCTACCAGGGAACAACTAGAAGCACCCTTAGGCGGAAAGCTAGCCTTATTTTCGGAAAACTGGCATCACATCACAGGAGACAAATGGATTTTACAGACAATAGACCAAGGTTACAGGTTTCGCTTCCATACTCTACCAAGGAAGAGAGGAATGCCAAACCTACCTCCAAATCAAAAGACAAAAGCTCTAGAACAAATAAACCACTTAATAAGGATGAGAGCTATAGAAAAGGTACCGTCTATGGAACAAGGGCAAGGATTTTACTCCAGACTTTTCCTGGTGCCAAGAAAAGAAAACCAATGGAGACCTATTCTCGACCTGTCCGCTCTAAACACATATCTCATTGTTCCAAAATTCAAAATGCTGACCCTACAGCAGCTTCTTCCCATGCTGGGCAAGGAGTCTTGGCTGGTAACTCTAGATCTCAAGGAGGCATACCTGCACGTCCCGATACGACCAAATTGCAGAAGATACCTCAGATTTCTTGCAGGATCAGAGCATTATCAATTCTCAGCATTGCCCTTTGGCTTATCTACTGCACCCAGAGTATTCACGAAATGCCTGGCATCAGTAATTGCTCATTGCAGGCTTCAGAGAATTCAAATTTACCCTTACCTGGACTACTGCCTGTTACAAGCGGACAACAAAAACAAATTAGCAGAAGATTTGAAAAAGGTCATTCATCTACTACAAGCCTTGGGATACACAGTCAGTATAAAAAAGTCAAGGCTGATACCATCCCAAAGGATAACTTTCTTGGGTGCAGAACTGGACACATCAAATCAAATGGCATCCCTCACAGCAGAAAAGCAGAAGCACCTTCCTCTCTATTTCATGGCATTAACAACGCAGAACCAGCTAACAGCAAGGAAAGTCCTGCAAGCCCTGGGTTACATGGCATCCTGCATAATATTGATTCCACATGCCAGACTACATATGAGGAAGTTGCAATGGTACCTAAGGAATTTATGGTCTCAGCACAAGCACAGCCTAGAAACCCAAATTCCAATAATTCCAGCCCTCAACCAAGCCAGACTATCACCACGGACGCCTCAGACCTCGGTTGGGGGGCACACATGCTGGACAAGTGCATACAAGGCTTATGGACTCAAGACCAGCTGAACCTACACATAAATCAAAAGGAGATGCTGGCAGTAAAACTGGCAATTCAGACAGTTTCTTCGACAGGGTCAATTGCTGATAAGGACGGACAACACCACAGTTATGTGGTACATCAACAAACAGGGAGGCACACATTCATACCCTCTATGCCGGATGGCAATGGACCTCTGGAATGTGGCCCTGAGCTTCAACATTCAGCTACAGGCAATATTTGTACCAGGGAAAGAAAATATACTAGCAGACATCCTAAGCAGAACTACCACGGATGCCCACGAATGGATGCTGCATCCAGACATCTTCAAATCCATTACAAGGAAATGGGGACTACCAGAAATAGACTTATTCGCATCCCCACACAACCACCAATTGAAGAAATTCTGCACAAGGGCATACCACCCACTTGCTTGGAAGGTGGACTCCCTATCTTTCAGTTGGAAAAACCTGACAGCATATGCATTCCCACCTCTTCCTTTGATGCACAAGGTGCTATTGAAGATCAAAGAAGACCGGCCAAGGATCATCCTGATAGCTCCAGACTGGCCGAGGCAGCATTGGTACCCATTACTGAGGAGTATGTCTCGGGAACAAATATGGCCTCTGCCCCTAGTTCCCTTACTGCTAACACAGAACAACTTCAAAACCCTGCATCCAAACCTAAAAACGCTGCAGCTAGCTGCCTGGAACATTGCATAAGACAAAATAACCCAGATTTATCTCAAAGGGTTAGACATTATCTTGGAGGCTCGCAGACCCTCAACAAGGAAAACTTATTCAGCAAAATGGAAAAGATATCTCTTTTGGAGTGCAGCAAAAGGAGAAGATGTGTCACTGGTAAACATAGCTAACATCCTGGAATACTTGGCAGAACTTTTCCACAATGGCCTGTCCTATTCTTCCATTAAGATTCATGCATCAGCTATTTCAGCAGAATACAACATGGATCCTCCAGTCTTCTCACATCCTCTACTCAGGCAGTTTCTGAGAGGAATTAAAAATGTAAAACCACCAAGGAAGCCACCATTGCCCGCTTGGGACTTGAACTTTGTGCTAGAAAAGTTGACACTCCCTCCTTTTGAGCCAGCAGCAACAGCAGAATTACAGTACTTATCATGGAAAACTGCTTTCCTGCTTGCAATCACTTCAGCAAGAAGGGTTTCTGAATTACAGGCATTAATGGCAGTACAGCCCTTCCTTATCTTCCATCAAGATAGTGTCCATGAGAACTAATCCTACTTTTATGCCAAAGGTGGTCTCCAGGGTATCTTTAAACCAAGCTATCCACCTGCCTACATTCTTCCCCAACCCACAGAACAGGGGAGAAAGACTATTACATACCTTGGATGTACATAGACAATTGCGCTACTACCTGGACAGAACCAAGAGCAATAGAAAAACTGACCAGTTACTGGTAGCATATGCAACAGGAATGGAAGGAAAAGCAATTTCAAAACAGACAATCTCTAAGTGGATAGGAAATTGCATTAGATTTTGTTACTCTTACCATGGGAAGACCACTCCAGAAAACATCAGACCTCACTCCACAAGGGCTACAGCCACTACTACAGCTTTTTTACGAGGAGTGGCTACCAAAGACATTTTAGAGGCTGCTACTTGGAGCTCCGTGCATACATTTGCCAAGTATTATAATCTACCCTTATACTCCAGATCCCGAGCAGGTTTTGCCACTGCTGTTTTGCAAGGGATCTTAACTACACCATAATCTTATTATTACCTCCTCCCCCAGTTTGGCTATGGTATTCTACCCATTTGTTAGGACTGCAGATGCATCCTTGAAGGACATAGTACAGTTTTGTACCTACCATAAATGTAGATGTCCGAGAGGTATGCATCTGCAGTCAGGATTACCCTCCTTCCCCTCTGTGGTACTCCTAGGGTATTTGCCCATCTTCTAGCTAGCTGGGGGAATCTATTATGGTGTATTTGTTTGTATATATGTACATACATGTTTATTTTTATTTGCTCACTGTTATTTGGAAACTTTACATTTATCCAAATTTAGCCTTCCTAGAGGGCACCTGGCATCTGGGGCAAGAAACACTGAGGAAAATGGCGTCGGCTGATACCTTTATACCCGAAGAACTGCAGCTATGTCGGGTGAAGTGCGACATCAGCCGAGGCCAGACCCAGACTTTGGAATCCGGCCGAACGAAGGGCTGCCTGAGGACAGGACAACCCATTTGTTAGGACTGCAGATGCATACCTCTCGGACATCTACATTTATGGTAGGTACAAAACTGTACTTTGCTGGCATTCCTATGAAGGGTATCTGACTGCCATCTTTATCTTTCTGTCTTTGCTTTGCAAACTTAGCTTTTTTTATACCATCTACAGAGTAATTTTCCAAAAGCTGGTAGAGTGCCATTACTGCCTTGCTCATTGCTATTGCCACTCCTCTGTTAGCCTCTTTGATAACCAGCCAGAATTCATTTAGCATGAGCCATCTTTTCTGTCTCCTAGATGTTCTTCGTGTTTCACTGTTGCAGTCATCACATTTGGGTTATCTGCCTGCAGGTAGACCTCAGCCAGCCTGAATACCAGTCTTGGATTCCTGCGTTGGATGCTGTCTCTTTTCCATAACGTTAATTCGTCAGGGATATAAAACATGCAGCCAACACCATTACATCATTCTTTCTTGCTGTGCGGTGCCCAAAGCAGTTTGCAAGTGCCGGTCAGCAGACTCCTGATATTTTCATTTGAGTTTCAGAACCGAAGTCTTCAAAAAAGCTAAGTACCCCGTTGGGGATCTTTTTTCTTGCTCTAACCGATGTCTGTAAAAGTTAACAATTGTCTTGCCTGTGGAAAGCAAATACCTCATAAAAATTTTCATTCGTACTGCATTCCTTGCTTAGGCCCAGACCACGACGTCCCTCGCTGTCTGTTTTGTGCCTTGTTCAACCCCCGATCTATTTGTCATCTGGGTATCTTTGCAGCAAATTATTTTGGTACTCTCTCCATATTCCGAAATGGCTTCGGCTCATAGCCATTGCTCCTTATAAGCCTGGATGCAGAAAGAGTGATTGGACTCTCTGGAGGGTGTTTGATAAATTTGGGTTATCCAAGGAATTTGTATTAATTATCAGAAAAATACTAGTGGTCAAAGTGTGTTGAAGTTTGTTCCTAAATCTGTATACATAGGGGTACGAGACAAGGGTGTCCACTTCCCCCCCTGTTCGCATTGTGCTCGGAACCACTCAGCCAGAAAATTAATGCAGACTGAAATAAAGTGGATGATGTGGGATAAGTAAGAGGAAAAAAATAACACACTTTTTCTGATGATATAGTAGTTTATATAATGGACCCAAAAAGGGATGGGATTAACGTCTTCATCATATTGAGGAGATTTGCAGTATTATCCAGCTATAAAATTGAGGCCAAAACAAAGGCAATAACAGTTAATTGCTCCAGCCAATGATTTGTCTAAAATTACTCCTTGTTGTGGGTACTCCACAAAATGAAATACTGCTAGTATGGATAACCTCTGAAACAAGCAAAGCCTAAGTAGAAACTGTTTCCACCATCCGAGGCAAGAGGAGTCCGATAGTAAAGGAATGGATAGTGTTCACCGTTAGGCTAGATATGATACAAGCCATTAAAATGTTTGTAGTACCCCAGATATTCTGTAGTGTGTGTATTTACACATGTACATGAATATAAATACAGCTATGTACATTGGATATAAAAAGTTTACACACCCCTGTTAAAATGCCATTTTTTTTGTGATATAAAAAGAGACCACAGTAAATCATTTAAAAACTTTTCCCACCTTTAATGTGACCTATAACCTGTACAATTCAATTGAAAAAAAAAACAATCTGTTAAGGGAAAAATATAAAAAAAAAAAAAAAAAAAAAAAACGTCCTTTAAGCTGGTTGCACAAGTGTGCACACCCTTAAACTAATACTTTGTTGAATCACCTTTTGATTTAATTACGGCATTCAGTCGTCTTTGGTAAGAGTCTGTCAAAATGGCACATCTTGACTTGGCAATATTTGTCCACTCTTCCTTGCAAAAGCGCTCCAAATCTGTCAGATTGTGAGGGCATCTTTTGTGCACAGCCCTCTTCAGGTCACCCCACAGATTTTCTATTGGATTTGGGTCTGGGCTCTGGCTGGGCCATTTCAAAACTTTAATTTTCTTTTGGTGAAGCCATTCTTTTGTTGATTTGGATGTAGGCTTGGGATCATTGTTGTGTTGAAAGGTGAAATTCCTCTTTATCTTTGGCTTTCTGGCAAATGCCTGAAGGTTTTGGTCCAAAAGTGACTGGTATTTGGAATTGTTCATAATTCCTTCTACCTTGACTAAAGCCCCAGTTCCAGCTGAAGAAAAGAAACCCCAAAGAATGATGCTGCCACTAACATGCTTCACTGTGGGGATGGTGTTCTTTGGTAATGCAAAGTGTTTGTTTTTGCTCCAAAGGTACCTTTTGGAATTGTGGCCAAAAAGTTCAACCTTTGTCTCATCAGACCATAACCCATTTTCCCACATGCTTTTGGGAGACTTTATGTATTGTTTTGCAAATTTTAACCGGGCCTGGATGTTTTTCTGTGTAAGAAAAGGCTTCGTCTTGCAACCCTACCCCATAGCCCAGACATATGGAGAATACATGAGATTGTTGTCACATATATAGTACACAACCAGTACTGGCCAGAAATTCCTGCAGCTCCTTCAGTGTTGCTGTAGGTCTCTTGGCAGCCTCCCTGACAAGTTTTCATCTAGTCTTTTCATCATTTTTGGAGGGATGTCCAGTTCTTTGCAATATCACTGTTATCCTATATTTTTCTACACTTTTTGATGACTGTCTTCACTTTGTTACATGGTATATCCAATGCTGTGGAAGGTTTTTTTGTACCCTTCTCCTGAGCGATACCTTTCAAAAACGAGATCCTTTTGATGCTTTGTAAGCTCTCTGCGAACCATAGCATTTGCTGTAGCAGGCAACTGTTGGGCAAATCCTACTATGATAGCTGAACTTTATTTGGGGTTAGTCAGAGTCTGTCTAATTGATTGCAGGTGTGTACCCAAGAAGACTGAGTGCTGTAATTAAATCAAAAGGTGCTTCAGCAAAGTATTAGTTTAAGGGTGTGCACACTTGTGCAACCTGCTTATTGTATGTTTTTTATTTTGTATATGTTTCCCCCTAACAGATTTGTTTTTCAATTGAATTGTACAGGTAATAGGTCACATTAAAGGTGGAAAAAGTTTTAAAATGATTTATTGTGATCTAATTTTTTTACATCACAAAAACCTGGCATTTTAACAGGGGTGTGTACACTTTTTATATCGTGTGTGTGTGTGTGGTCTACTTTGATTCACTGAACTGTATTTCACTGAATCACATTTCACTGAATGTAAGCACTGTTGGGCAAATAAAACGTATATGCCCTTTTCCCCACTATAGTGCTATCCTGGAGTTAGTATAGTTAGGAGGTGTTGGGGGCACAGCCCCCCACCTACTTAGCTTTTATGTTTATTAATCTCATTTCACTGAAAGCTAACAATACAAAACCAAAAGTAGGTGGGGGCTATGCCCCACACCCCCCAATGTGGGGGGCTATGCCCCCCAGCTATATATACTACCTCCAGGATCGCACTACAGTGGGGAAAAGGGCATATACATTTTGTTTGCCCAGCAGTACTTACTTTCAGTGAAATGTGATTCACTGAAATGAGTTTTCAGTGATTTGAACTTTCAGCAATTTGGTGTGTTTTGAAATTCAGTGAAATTAGTTTATCTGGGAGGAAAATAACCAAAATTAAATGGTAAAAGATGGCACTACCAATTGTATGACAGGGCTTGGCCCTTACAAGTCTGATAGGTTACCGCAACACAGCTGAGGTTGTTTTTTTCTCAAAATCAGTTTTATAACTCCATATGGAACCACGTGATGCCTATCCAGTGGTGAAGAAGGCAGAATACAGAGATTTAATCTGGGAGTCTTAGCATTAACCCCACACTGTGTGGATCTCCAGCTCAAAATCTGTGGCATTATTAAAGGCCTTCTAACACAAAATCGATGCTGCCTTGGAAATTTGAACTTGACAGTGAGGTTGATGAATGGGTAGAAAAAAATGTAGCAGTGAGGTGCTTGTAACGTTGTACAGGACAGAATAGCTAGATTATTGGCAACAATTTAAAAGTGGGGGAGTGATATTAAGAAGTTGAGGAAACCTTGGGCCCTCGTGACTTCAAAAGCTATATAGGTCTGTTGTATACTATTTATTTGTAAGAAAAGGCAAAAAGAAATAGCATGGAAGAAACTTGTATACATACAGGATCTTTTTATCTTCGAGCAAGAGGACCCAAAGTGGTTAATAACAGGTGTATCAGCAGATTATATACATCCTTTCTGGAAAGAGATAAAAATGCAGACGCAGAAATTTTAAAAGAATGGCAGGACACGCAGGAAAGCCCAAATCTGAAGAACAATGAGTAGAAATTTGTACAGCTCCAAAGAAGGGTACTGTGTCTAGGAATTTTGTTGAAATTGGATTTTGTAACCCCATAGAGGTTACAGACAATGTCTTCCCAAGTAGGTCAGCAGTGTTGGTGTACAGCAGGGCACAAGGGGAGCTGGAAGCACACATTTTTGACCTGTATGAGCAGATACCTGTCTTTAGGGAGCTCCAAACAATGATTTAGAATATTTTAGGATTTGATTAGCTGATTGGAAAGGAACACGTCTATTGAATTGTTGTGGGGATATTTAAAAGCCAGTACACATCAAAGCACTGACAGAACTGTTACTGATATTTTCCTAAAAAGTAATCTGAAAATGCTACACTTGCTGCATATTCGGGAGGTGGATGAAATTATGAACATGTTAAAAGGATACTAAAAGCGTGAATAAAGAACAGAAAGTAAGGTACATAGTGCAAGGTGGAGCCAGTGGATCCTGTTAATTCAGCAAAATGCAGGGTAATAATGTTAATGTCAAACGCTTCGAGAAGGGGGGATTAGAGAGTACAAAGTATGGTTGAGCCCAAAATGTATGCATGGTATGGTGAAACCTTGTAAGGAAGTGTGTGATAAGTAGAATTGTCTCAAAGTATAGTGGTTAACTTACAGTATATGAGAGTAGTGCACCGTGCACAAGGATCCCACTTGATGTTAATTTGGTACAGTAAACTCTGATGACCGCCACCCATGGGGATTGGTAGATGCCAGATTACTGTAGTTTCTGGTTGCCTAAGGGTTACTGTTAAAAATAGGCCCAACTATTTCTTTAGTTTGACTTGTAATTGGGTTGGGGAGAGAGGGAATTTATTCCTATCTTCCTTTTTAAAACTCTTAACAAAAAAAAAAAAAAATGTAAGGTATGTTTTGGGGGTCACAGTACAATTTAAACACATGAAAATTGTACCGTATTTTCTTTGACCCCCCACCGGTTGCTTGAGTTCCGGTTAAGTTTACTGTATGTTGCATATGTTATGACTAAATAAACAGCTTAAAAAAGAAACTTGTTTGCAAAGTGCCTGAAGTCAGCGTAGCAAAATGAGTTACAGATTTCATTAAATTGTGATACAAAAACACTAGGATCTGCCTAACTCCAGAACACATTCTTTTAGAGCAGTGCTAACTTCTTAGGCCTTTTTCCATAACTCAGCTGTAGAAGACACTTGTGCAGCAGTTATTTGACACGAGATAAATGTGCGCTAAGCGGTATAAGGTGGATGCAATGTCTAGGTAAAGGTCTTCCTCTGGAGACACCATGATGAGCAATATGCTCCCATGAAGGAGAACACGAAGAAGGATGACCTTGGGACTCTGTCCTAGTGTTACTGATGAACCTTCTCGTACCAGATCTTACTGTATTGATGGATCTGGATGACCCATCCCTTCCCTTCCTCTTGCTGGCTTGGTCTGTGTTTTTATTTTTGCTTTGCATGGCATATCAAAGATCTATAAGGAAAGGGTCCTAGTGTAAAGCATTATAGGTATAAAGGAAGGAGATAGTAGCCTAGTAAAGCTTTAAATGCCAAGCTGCCTGTATCTTGCTGACAGTAGTTCTGTTGCTACTAAGGATGGATCTCCTCATCTAGATTTGCCATTATAGCAATTCACCACTTGATTTGAGTTTTACTGTTGTGTGTAAAATGTTGAGTGATTTATGCAACAAATTCAGCATTGTTTGTGTGCATTTTTGATAAGTACCAACATTTACTTTCTTTATTCCTCACAAAACAGGGGATGCTGCTGCAGTGTGGTGCTGTAAACCATTGGGCACCCTGAAAGAATACTTGGATATTATTAGAATGTATATGTTATGGCCAGTGTTGTTTCAGACAGATACGTGGTTTTTTTCTAAGGAGACGAGACATTGGATGGATGGAAAGTAAGTTACAGTGCACGTTGCATAAGATACTGAACTTTTATAAAATTGTGAGATTATACATCCTTGGCATAATTTAATGGCGCTCTATCTCTCTCTGTCTCTAACTGCAGTGTGAAATTGACCACAATGATGATGTCAACCTTGCTCGTCTCACCATTGTCATATTATCACAGTAGGAGAAATTGGAAAGTGCTAGTTGACAAATATGAGGTCACTGTTCTCTGGTAGCACACTGTAGTGTTTCAGTACTAGTGTGAGCTTTATACATTTAAATTGAAAAGCAAGTGTGGTACAGTTTTTGAAGGAATACATTTTGTAACCTTTTCTCATCCAGTAAAGATGGCTAATCGGTCTGATGTTGGAAGATGAAGCCGTCTGAAATTTGAAGATGGAATATAAAATAGTGTTGGCAATATTTGTTGCGTCTATATCACGTTATCGAAAGTTTACTTAATCGAATCAATAAAGGTCAAACTTTATTGATCGATTAAGTAAAACAATGAATAACGTAAAAAAAAAAAAACTAAATGGCGTAGGTAGGGGATAAGCACCCCTGCGCCCCCACACCCCCCTATTTAATTATACCAACTCCAAGACCACACTACATTGCGGTAAATTGGAATCTCCCCTTATGGAGATTTCCGTTTACTTGCACGATGTTCTTCACTTTAGATATTGTCGTGCCGACAATGTCAGACTCTATTGTCAGCTTACGACACCGTGAAGTAGACCCTATTTTTTTACTCCAGGCTGATGAGCAGCACCGTCCTAACTAGATAAGAATGACATATGAAAAACTTTATTTTTAATGTTGGCTTAAACAGCATTTCTGCAAACAGCCTAAAAAAATACCCAGATAAACCAACATGTCTCTAAACACTGTAAGTGATGTGAAAAACTGTATGTTTCGTGGTGTTGGACCTTTTTTGATTTATAGTGTTCATGAAGATTTTTGACCTCCATCACATCATCTGATGACTGTAGTGCTGTGACCTACCCACTACCAGTCCTTTTTCTGTATGCTGAAGTTCAATAAAATGTTTCTTACTGTTCATGATGTTACATGATGTAAAAGGGGCTAGCAAAAGGGAAGATGAATTTTGTCCCATATACCCTGGTGTACAAGGTAAACCACAAACTGTAACTATCTGGACATTCTTTGCCACAGTATTCATTGTATAAGCTCTTAAAACTCTCTCTGAGTGTAGCCTATTATAAAACTTTGGGTGCTGTAAAGGCAGAGCTGTAGCTGGCTCAAATAATGCCCGGTGCCAGGCCCTTGTATAGCTACTCAGCTCAGGTAAAGAATGAAAAAAAAAAACTTCTGGTTTTAATGTCAGAAGCCAGTTGCTGTAGACCCTGGACCCTCTCTGCTTTTCATTTAAAGAGCAAAAAGAACAACAAAAATTTTTACCTTTTTATCTGTAGCAAGCCAATAATACTTTCTACAGCTTAACACACAGGAAGCAGTGAATTGCCTTTCTTTACTGGCATTCAGAAGTACCAGTACAGAAAAAAGAATGCAAGAACTGCACTTCCAGATTGTGTCCCTGACATTTTGCACTTGGGGAGGTTGCCCCCTCTGCCCACCTTTGCTACTTGTCTGGTTAAAGGGTTTCTTTTTTGTGTTTTGCTTACATTATCTAGTCAGGACTTTTATTTATGATCTTCATCTACCAGTTTCCTGTTACCCTTTCACTCTGTTACTGTTTATATTATCTTGGATAGTTCAAGATGACATAACTCCTTGGTTTCATACCTTTGCCAGAGTATTCTTAACTGCTGGCAAAATTAATGGTTTTCTTGAATGTCTGTCGCACAAAGTGAAGATAATTGGGCATTAAGTTGAGGAATGCTTCCCTAGCAGAGGAGGTACTGGAACTTGTGTGTAAACCAAACTGCTAGAATGATGAGAAAAAAGGTAAGGCTCATCCTAAGTACAACTCATAGCCAGCCTTTAGGCATAGGTCATCATGGCTGCTGCTCTAGCAGGGTCACTGTTCCAGTATTTGTTTAAGTTTTTGTTGTAAAGAAATGGTTTCTTTAAAATGTGTTGAATAAATGCAGGAAAAACTGAAGAGCAAGACGAACTGCAACAAAAATGGATAAAAAAAATAATCTGGCTGGTGTAGGCAGACTAGGATGGGGTCATTGGGTGATAGGGGGTGCTGTAGAGCCCTTTTGCCTAGGACACCAGTTGATCAAAGGCCAGCTGTGGTACAACTGTTTCATTTTCTGCTTCACTTCTGTGATGGTTAATCATTTTAAGGTTATGCAGTAAGTCAACAAACATGAAAGGTATTTGCATAAAAAAATGGGTAATTTTTAAGGTAAAAATGAATACTAAGTAACTGGGCTGTAATGGTGTGGGAGTATTTGCAGTTTTTTTCTCCTCATTCTAGCTGTTTGGTTTACACACAAGTTCCACTACATGCATTGATTTTGTAGTGGCTCTTAATAGATGACCGATTTGGGCAGCCTGTTAAGGAAACATCAGTTTTTGGGATATGCCACCCAAGGGGCAGTTGTCAAACCCAGGTGGGGGTTAGTGAGATAGTGGCCTTTACAATGGGACTGACTGTTTATCTTGGCATTTGGCTGTTTTCTTTATGGTCATTAAATCCCTGATGCAGTGGCCTAAGCTGTATGGGACATGTCCTGCAATGGATAGGATGTCCAGCCAGTTTCCAAAGCTTCAGAGTGTCTTCCATGCTCCTGTATGTCCAAGCATACATGAGAATTGTGCTAATATGAAAGTAGAAAACAGATGCATGGGTGCTATAGTTTGAGAACTTTTCTGCTGTTGAATCTACCAGTAAGACTGTTTTCGCTTTGTGTCATCTGTGGTTCGGTGGCCGGCTAAATTTAGAAAAATCTGGCAGATTATTATCCCACTGGGGCCCTAATTCCTATTTTTATGTGAAAAGTGCCTTTTTTTTTTTTTTTTTTTTTTTTTTTAATGTCTTTAAGGAAGTGGAAGTGCTTGTGTGAATGTCCGCTATCATATAGAGACTCCCATGCAGCCTGTCTTTTCTGTTTAGGTGAGGAGCATGAAATCTGCTTGTGTTTCATTAGTTGGTCACAAACCAAAGACACTTACAGGATCATAAGATCATAGGAGGTTACTAGGCTATAGGCCCTAGAGCCTTTTTCTTCCTAGCCATTCATGCCCCAGTTTTCCCAATTCTCAATGCCCATGGGCTAAAATGGCTTTGGTGTATGTCTGCGATTTAGGACTGTCTACAAAATACTCCTGTCCATAAGGGCCAGGGGTGAATTTGCGATTTCACGTCTGTTGGTCCACTCTACATTTGATTAGGCTTATGGAAGAGGTCAGTTTTACATGAATGGGAAATCTGTTCCAAATAAGGGATAATATCTTGACACACATACCAGTCCCTCCATGTTTTTTTCTATGTCACAGACGAGGTTTAGATCCTTAGAATGGGTAGTTCTAGTGCTCTTTATTTTGTGAATGTGTAGCAGATCCATCAGGGCTGGATAAGAAAATGCCTTTGTAGGTTAGACATGGTCGCTCTCGCTGTAAGTCATACTCAGACCTTTGATTCTGCTGTGGCCATGTGTGAACCCTTGTACTATTTGTCTACTGCTCCTTAGGAAGCCATTAATAGTGGAGAGGCTAGCATGCTCTTTAGGGCCATTCATATGTCCAGCATGGACAGGGGAGAACTATTCTTGATGGATTTGGAGGAGGATACAGATGGCTTGCATGTGGTACTGTGGAGGCACCCATCAAGCTAGTGCTCAACTGTACTGAGGGGATGCTTAATTGCAACTTACCTTTCTGAATTCAGAAAGTTGCTTAACAAGCCTGTTTTGTACCAGTTTCAGAACTTGATCACCATACTCCATATACGCTCTTTTTCATTCTGCAAATATATTTCTGTATTTGTACGCCATGTAACAAGTGGATATCTTGTCAGAATGCTGTGTAAGCAGCACATATTGGTGATTTTCTATCCTTCATGAAATGTTTATAGACAGTCTTCTAAAAGAAGTGTGTATCCTGTGACCTAGCGTACCTGTAGCTAGGAAATAGTATATTTAATCTATGTACTTTTGTTTTATATTTCTCTTTCTGGATGATTGCCTAATCACAGTCAAGTCCACACACACATTTCCTGTTCCTGGGATTTGCACTAAACTTGTACAAAAAAGTCTTTCATCTCTGAGTCTACTACTTCAATGCTGCTTCTTGGCCTTTGGGGAGACCTCTGCATTAATGTACCACACAGCAAGTCTCCTACCAAAATCAGTGAGAGAATGTCCCCCAACTCTGAGGCTTGTGTGTTCTTGCATCCTGTTGGCCTTTTATGCTGCCCTGTAAGAGGAAGACTCTATGGCTGCCAGACCACTTCTGTAATCCCATAAATCAGTTTGCATAAGCTAAATCTGGTACTGCCAACTATTACCAGAATGTTTTTGCAGGAAGATCTTTAAAACCTTTTTCTCCAAATGCCTTTCTGGCTTCTAGTCCAGACAAGTTTAAAATAGGTGTTTTACACTGATCAAATTGAGCGTTTTACGTCTAAGACTATTTAAGAAGTTTGGTGTCTACAAGAAAGCTCTTTATGCACAAAGGTAAATTACAGGAATGGCCTTAGTTTTTTTTTTTTAAGCCAAGACACATTTTCAGCCAGGGTCCTACCGATGGTTATAGACAGCACTACAGTCATGTAATGGAAGAATTAGAAGCGCAAGGTTTGTTGCACAAGGATTATTTAGGAATGAGTAATGTGGCTTATTGCTTGACCTTTCCGGGTATTTGATCTGTTAGCCAAGCAGAGTTTTATAGTAGCAACCTCGAAGTTGCTGTTATTGGTCTAATATTAACTAAGGCGGCATCTTTTTTTCCTGTGTAGAACATCTTGGGAGATCCAGAACATGGATTTGTTTGCAGCAGAAGACAACATTTGGGACCATAAAATTCTGTTTTTGAAGTTGGTCCAGATCACTGAAAATGAATGTCTTCTAATTCCCTTTTGCTTGGGATTTATGTTACCCTTTCGTCTGATCCAGAACATAATACTGAAGTTAAGGATGAACCTGCCAGACTTAATTGTTGTGCTAGGAGTGGCTAAGACAGCAGCTCACACTCCATTGACAAGTATGTTATCCAGCTGTAACTCTTCAAAACAATTGCCACAGCAACGGAAGTAAAATTATATATCCACTCCTTTGTTCTCTAGCCTTTATTTATGAAGGATTTGCCTTTGGTTCCAAACAGTGTATCCTCTACAGAAAAATTTCATACCTGAAAAAATCAGAAGGCTTCTACCTAAACACTTGGCATAATGAGAAAAAAAAAAAGTAATAACTTTGAGTAACTGACTAATTGATACCAAGGTCTTGCAATTGTAGCTGTTTTAAGGATGTTTGAGTTGTATGGAAAGTGCATCTGACAGTGTGGCTAAGAACTAACAGGGTGCATCCTACAGTCCTTGTTTGATTTCTTCGTTTTCTAGTTGCTTACTGTGTGATTTTTGAGTTTGTTTGTTAACCTGGAACAAGTCTTGGAAGAGGCATGTGTGCATACTGAGCTTTGCTTTGCTTTGGACAAATTAGAACAAGAAGACATAGTTGCGTTATTCTTTTGTTAAAGTACATCTTTATGTAGTTGGTGCAGGCTTTTCTTTGCGTCTTCCCAGATTTTGTTTGGCGATTCCCATCAGATTGTGCTGTTAGTGTTCCTTCTCAGTTTGCGCGTGTATGCTGGCATGCAGTGGCTAAATGTGCCATGTTGCATTTTCCTCCAAACATTCTTCATGTATATGGGATATTTATTAACAAAAACCATTGTAAACTCTTAAGTTGTTTATTAACACTGTGCTCACATAATTCTAACTTGTTCTTTTATGACTTTGCTATGATTGCATGTTGATGTGTTAAACTTTGGATATGCCGCCGCATGTGTGATAGTGCATTCATTAAAGTGTATGGCTACATCACAGTGCTATCCTTAAACTGATATTGCAGAGAAATGACTTAGATTTACATGGGTGCATTTTTAAAATAAAGCTTATAGATAATAGAAAAACTGCAAAAGTAAAACTTGTAGAAAGGAAAATATATAAAATAAAACTAGTACGAAAAAATATATAAAAACGGCAGAGAACTTTTTTATTGGCAAGTAAACAAAAGGTAAGCATGTTCATGAATAAAACCACATCAGACCATGTTTCAAAATAAAATCAAACTCCTCTTTTATATTAAAGCATGCACGGAAAAGTACCCTTTCTAATGATTGTCTTTTGATCCTTCTTATCATAGCACAATAGCCTCTCTAATGAACTTTTGTTTCTAAAAACAAAGGTGGGGCACAAATCTATAATACGATTAATCTCATTATCCAGTGTTAAAATGTGCCAGTTCCCCTTAATTATTTCACAAATTTCAGCTATATTGTCAGAATATGACAAATACTGGGTGATTTTCTTCTGCAAGTATCTGTTTTTTGATTCAACATGTACATTCAATGCTGAGAAATAGGGAGCCGCCGAGGTATTTTTTAACTTCACCACCTGTTCTATTTGTTTCTGTATTTCATTATACTCCCTCTGTAGCAATTCCCTTCTCATGACCTCAACTTCCTCAAAAAATCATTATTAAGTAAGGAGAGCCTCATTAGCTGGCTCCTAATTATATTTCTGTATACATGGGATGTAATATATGAATTCTTTGACACTGTTTTCTGTGTCTTGTAGTCCCAATGCCTACAAGCGCTTCATTTACATAGCTTTATATCTAAATACTCAATATTAGTCCTTGAGAATTTCGTAGAAGACTTCAGAAAGGAAGTTGTACTATGTAGATATCCTACAAACCTTTCCAAGCAAATCTCATCTCCTGCCCAAAAAATAAAAACATCAACAAATCTAGATAAAATCTAATTTGGTAGATATTCATTGTTAGCCAATACATATAGGGACTCCCAGTGTGCCAGTACTGCATTAGCATACCTGTTAGCACACAAGGTCCCCTTAGCCACCCCTACTTTCTGTCAATAATATTCTTGGAAAACATATATTCCACAATATCGTCTCTACAAATAGAACTAGAACATCTATCTTAAATGGGCTGTAGGTGCTGTATTTCAATAAAAATCGTTTAAGGTATTCCAGTCCTTTTATATATTTTTTCGTACTTGTTTTATTTTATATATAAAGCTTACAGAGCTTTTTGTTAAGAAACAGATCACATGTGAGAAATTTTAGGGAAAATGAATTGTAGCAATTAAGCCAGCACGTCTTGGCTTAAAAGATGTGTCAAACTGTAGGGGACACTGGAAACGGTCTTCTTTAAAAGCATGTATAACAAACCATAGTGACTAGTTCACATTTACAAGTATTGCACATCACATATATTCCTTCTGTACAATATAGTCAATCCAGCATTACATAAATTGTTCATTCCTCCTCAAATATTTTTCTGCCTGTATTATTCCCACAGTTTCCATTTTTTTCTACGTAATTTGCTCGTACCTTTTCTAAAGATCTCTCTTCCTATTTTTTCTGTTACAATATTCACTACTTAAGTATGGTTGGTTTAGTCTTTATTTCCATTTTCTACTAATTGCTTTTTTTGGCGACCACCAGAATTAAACTTAACAAGGCCTTACTATGTCTAGACAAGTCAGCTCCTGTATCCCAGCTAAAAAAAAAATATACATTTCCTAGCTACACTCATTTGCTTGCTCAATATTCCTGGCTGAGTACTCTGTAGGGAATTTTTAATGTCTGCCAACTCCTTATGCTCTGAAAACATATGCTCCTAGGTACCTTGTTGTTCCCCATCAGACATCAAATATTTGCCATCTACCTGAATAAAAATTCTTTAAAGTCTGCATGGTATATAAAAGTACGTGTGCAAACACTTCCAAGCAAAATTTTAAATCTTCTAGACTGTTTGCATATTTGGGAGCCATTAATATTTCCTCCCATTTTTTATGAATTGTACAACTAATCTCTTCCCATCTTTTCTGACCTCCACTGATTGATTCCTATAGCTGTTGTGCAGTGTGTTATATGCCCTACTTGTTCTCCCTTTTGTAACAGCGGCTTCCTTTCTATATTCAACTAAAAGCTCAAGTGCAGGTCTTTCACTTTGGATTCCCCTGTTCCTTTCTCTTAGTTTTATCAGTCCCAAATAGGAAACACAGTCTCTAGTCTAAATGTTTTCTTAGCCTTTTTCCATTTTATTACCTTTCCCCCTCTATTTGTTCCCAGTACCTTGATTCCTTTGCCAGTGTCCTGCAGTAAATTCCAGTCCCCTCTTGCCTGTTCTCTGTACCTCTAATTGCAGTCGTCGTTGGCTGAATCTTTCTCCATTCCTATGCTGACTTAGTTCTTAGTATATTCTGTGCTACTTTATAAATACAATATTTTATATGACTATTCACCTTGAGGATATGCATCCAAAGTCCCAGTCTCTCCTTATTTCTTTAATATTCCCCCTGCTTCATCATCATCATACCTTTCCACTTTGAATTGTAGCTTTCTGCTTATCCCTTACTTATAAGACCCTTAACTTTGTATCTCTAAAGTGTCCTTTCAAATCGGGTAATCCTAAACCACCTTGTTCTTTTGGAAGGATCAACTTACCCACTTGAATCTTGTCCTGTTCCCATCCCAGATAAAATCTCTGTAGCTGCTACTATCCACAACTTCTTTGCCGATTGATAAAAAAATGCCTGATCCATGCACAAAACAAAAGGAACCAAAAATATTCCCACTGCTTGTATCTGGTTATCCATATTCGTAGGCAAGAGCTTCCAGTTTTTCATTTTTTGTATTATCTTTTGTTTAGTCTCTTCCCACACATTCTTAGCCAGTACAAAATAATTCTTTCCAACTCAAACTGCCAAACACTTTATTTCAACACAAATACGGCCATTGCTGAAACAATTCTTGCATGGGTACACAGTCCACAGCCATACCCTTTATCTTCAAGTTTTTTTTTTGTGCTATAAAGTTACTGAACTGTCTTGGAATGCTCCTCACCACTGAGATGTACTTTTCTGGTTTTTATCAGGTGCAAAATACTATTGTCTGCAAATAAAACCAGTCTTTCGTGATTACCACACCAATTATATCCTTGAATTTCTGAGTCGCTTAGCTTCCCTGCCAGTTACTTCTTTAATATAACAAATAAAAGGGAGAGAGAACACCCCTACCTGGTTCCTCTGTTTAGGCACAACATGTCATAGTGCAACACTCCCACCTTATTTTTTACCTTCGATACTTTCTAATTAACCATGTTGTGTAGTCCAATCTCACCTTCATTTTTATGTATGGGTTTGGAGCCGATCCTCCGCTCCAACTCGGCCGATTTTATAAGCTCCAAGACTTCTGGTTGGCTCATGGTAAGCAGGTATCCCATAGTGCACCAGTACAAACCCCAGATCTTGTTTGCCGCGTTGACTATTTTGGTTGTGCTTCTCTTGGCTCTGGCTAAGTGTTAACTTTTTTCGTGCTTACATTGTTTTAAATCTTGTTCAAAGTTATATTAGTGTAGTACAATTGCTGCATTAGTATTTATTAGCGTATGTTACTAATTCTTAGGTACTTGGCTCCTTTGCACCCTTTGGTGCAAGTGTTGACCTTGGGCCTGTTAATGTGCTTTGTGGTATCCTGTGTACCAGTTTACATATTGTTAGTGTGGATAGCTTGATAACGCTAGCATGTTTTCCAGTCTACAGTTTTTTGTAGAGCAGTTTGGTTTTTGACAGTTATCTGCTAGTGTTGATTCTCACGGTGGTGGAGTTGGTTGTTCGAAGTGCCAGTTTCAGCTTCCTCTGTTAATCATTAGCAGATTCAGGATTTTGTGTGTGAAAGGGTTTTCTGTGTGTGTGTGAATTTTCACTGGTCTGTTTAAGTTAGAAGACCTAGCTGTCCCTTTCCTTTCTGGACTAGGCCATTTTAGTTAGAGGGCCTAGTCCTCGTGGTGTTTCTTCCTCCTTCAGGTCTAGGCCCGTTTAAGTTAGAGGACCTAGTCCTCCCCTTTACTTCTCCTCTCTTTCGTCTGTGTGTATGTCTAAAGAGGTTAAGGAGCACAAGTGTTCGGGCTTCATGAAGTGCTCCCAAAAAATGTCCTTGACAGATGGTCATGGTCTGTGTCTATTGCTTAGGGGCCATCCATTTGCAAGAGACTTGCTTGTTTTGTTATGCCTTCTCCCCTAGAGTGTTACAGGAGAGAAGGAACGAGCTAATTCTAAAGGGTCTTTTAAAGCCTTCCTTTGAGGAAGCCTTGTCTAGCTCTTCCTTGTCTTCCAAGTCCACTAAATCTGCTAAGTCTAAGTTTTCGAAAAGACCTTCTCCGGCTGGTGTCTCGTAGCTGCCTCCTAAAGTGGCAAAATCGGCCTCATCTGCTCCACTGCCTTCGGAGCCGACTGAGAGCAACATTGTGGTGACTGGGTCGGATCCTAGTTTGTCGGAGAAGACCACTGAATTTGTGGAACCTGCTAGTCCTCCCAAGATCAGGATCCCCGACTATGTTCACCAGGTCTTCCAGGAGCCTTTAGGAAGATGTGGAGAGGGTGGTCCTGAGACTGCTGAAGTCTGCTGTATCTAAATTGTCTGCTCCGACCCAGTCGGTTCCGGAGCCTATGGAACCTGTTTTACCCTCATTTGTTATTCCTCCACCGAGCCAAGCTGGTTTGTCTGAGTCTGAGGGTTGGTGCCATTGGTGGAACCCTCTGCTCCAGCTCCACTTGCGGTTGCTTCGGAGCCGAGCTCTGCTCTGACACTTTCGGTGTCGTCCATTGTGTCCAGGGGCCAAAGCTCTCCGGCGCTGACAGGGAAGGTTGTAAATCTGTCTTCGGTTTAGAGTCTTCCTCTCGCCGCTTTGGCTAGGGTGAGTTTGGACCCTGCATCTATCTCTGAGCCAGTAGCTCTGGCGCCGATGGCATCTTCTCTCTCTTTGGAGTGGGAGAGGTCCTCTGAGCTGGAGAGGTCGGCATTCGAGATGAGCTTGCTGTCAGTCACCAGTTGCCACCAAGGGTACCAGCACTCTTTCCCCCCTAGAGCACCCACTTCGGTCTCTGCCCCTACTGTCTTCGGAGACAGCAGAGACCCTCAGCCTCAGGAGCCACCGGTGGTGGCCCCCACTCTTCCTTGACCTCCCCAGAATGCTCTTCTGAGGAGCCCCCCAGGAAGAAGACATGCAAGAGAAAGCATGTTGACTCTCAGGATGCGTCTTTGACATCTGATACTGACCTCGAGGAGTCAGAAGGGTTCCCCAAGTCGTCCTCTGATTATGTCTCCTTTGTGGACATCCTGGAGATCCTTAAGCAGAGGTGCGGCTGGCCCACTGTTAACCCTTCTGATGAGGAATATGTGTACCTGAAGGCTTTCAGGTCTCAACCTTCTGCCTCTTGGATATCTCCACCTTTTGACGAACTGATGGATTTAGTTAGTCGAAAGGTGTGGGATACTCCCGATGCCGTGGAGCCAGTCCCTAGGAGACCCAACAAGTTTCTTTCTGCCCCTCCATTTTTTTCCAAAGGTGTCCCCGTAGATGCCATGGTGGTGGCAGTGGCCACTAAGAAGGAGCTTGCTGAGACTACTACTGTCCATCCGCTGAATAAGGAGTCTTGACAGATGGACGGGTATGGGAAGCATGTCTTCAGTTCAGTGGCTTTTACTCTTCGAGCATCGAGCTATCTCACTCACTTCACGAGATTGCAGAGGGATCTTTTCAAGGAGTTGGGAGATTCCATACAGTGTGCATGTACTGAGGGAGTCCCTATCAAGATTTCTGCTCAGTTGTCCACCTTAAATTCTATAATCCACTCCTCCATGCGGCTGATGGAGTGAGTAGAGCAGTGGATTCAGGAGTTGCCTTAAGGCGTCACTCCTGGATGCGCTTGTGTAATTCTGTAGAACCGTTCAAGTCCACTTTCACCAACGCCCCATTTGATGGTTCCTCATTTTGTTTGGATCTAAGGTGAAGGGCACACTCATTTGGTGTGAGCAAGAAGGAAAGATGCTCTCTGCCGTGGGAGTATGTTTTACTGTTCCCTCTAGACCATACCCTAAAGGTCAAAGGGGCAGTAAAATGTGGTTCAAGAAGTCCCAGAGGGTCTTTCTGGACACGCAGGGCGAACCCTGCAGAGGAGGAGGAAATGGAAGACGTCGCTATAGAGGCAGGGCCAGTCCGCAATACCAACAAGGTCGTGATTCCTTTTGGGGACGGCCTTATCAGTGTTCCTGATAGGTGGCCCGACTGCGTTTCTCTGGGTCCGGTCGGGGTCGCATTTCTTTGTATCCAGAAGCCTGGCTAAGTATAACCCAAGACAAGTGGGTACAAAGAGTTGTTACCAGAGGTTGTATCATGCCCCTTTCCCTTCCACCTTTGTTCCCAAGAAAATCCCAGATGGTAACACCCAATCTCAGGGATCAGGCAACTGTGGAGATCAACAAGTTGCTCTAAAGAGTCATCCAATCCGTCCCAGCAGACCAGATAGGAGCTGGAACTTATTCCAGGTTCTTTTTAGTCCCAAAATGAACAGGAGACTGGAGGCCAATATTGGACCTGAGCAGATTAAATGAATCTGTGAGGAAGGACACGTTTCGGATGGTAACACTGCAGTCGATACTCCCTTTGCTAGGGAAAAGACTATTGGATGTGCTCAATAGATCTCCAGGATGCCTACTACCATATAAAAATGGACAAAGCATCCAGGAGAAATCTATGCTTCCGGCTGGGAGACCGTCACTATCAGTTTCATACTCTGCCCTTTGGTCTCAACACAGCCCCCAGGTTGTTCACGAAATGCATGGCAGTAGTGACAGCTCACCTGAGACGTCAGGGATTCCAGGTCTTTCCGTACTTGGGCAACTGGCTCCTGACCACCCGCACCAGGCATCTACTTCTCCAAAACAGGGATGCCACTATTCAACTTTGTGCTCAATTAGGGATCTCCATAAATTTGAAAAAATCTGCATTATTGCCTTCGGTCTGTGAATTTTATAGGTGCAGAGGTAGACTGTGAACATGACAGCTCGTCTTTCGGCCGAAAGGGCACAAATTTAATCTTTCAAATTCAACGTTTTCTGCTGTTGCGGAAGGTCAAAGCAAAGTGGGTTCTTCAGCTCCTCGGGACTATGGCATCCACAATCCTATTAGTGCCATTAGCCAGGTTGCACATGAGAGTTCTCCAGTAGCTTCTGTTTTCCCAGTGGTCCTTCCAATATCTTCCGCTGAATCACCATTTTCTGCTGACGGAATCATGCAAGGAGGACCTCCTTTGGTGGCTAGCACCCAACCAGTTGACGGTGGTGCCCCCTTTGTTCCTGCCCAACCCATTGCCACTGTGACCACGGATGCCTCCCAGATCAGGTGGGGGGGGGCATTATCTCGGCAGGACTGTCCAAGGCACATAGCAAGAACACGAGGCTCACCTGTATATCAGTGTTCTGGAGATTATAGCAGTGCTCCTGGCGTTGCAAGCACTTCAAGACCTTCTTCCTCTAGGGACTGTTGCGATACAAACGGACAGCATGTCGGTAATTGTGGTATATCAACAAACAGGGTGGTACAAGAGGCCATGCGAGTTTGGGAATGGGCGATCTCTTCCCAACGCTTTCTGGTAGCAACGCACATTCCAGGGATGACCAGCGTGATAGCAGACGAGCTCAGCCGGGTGATCCTACTGCCTCATGAGTGGTCTCTGAAACACGAAACCGCAGAACAGATTTTCCGCAAATGGGGACAGCCTTGCTGCCACCTTCTTTCCAGTCAATGCCTAATGCAGCAGTTATTTTTCCCTCATTCCCCCTCTAGGGGAGCCACCCCAGAGACGCTCTAGCTCACGATTGGCCCCTGGTCTTTTGTATGCTTTTCCTCCATTTCCAAAGTGATTCAGAAAGCCAGATGGCTGGGATGCCTCGTCGGGTTTGGTTCCCCTTCCTCGAGCCTCTTCTCCTGGACAATCCCTGGATTCTGGACCACACTCTAGATCTGACTCACATGTCAGGTTCGCTTCATCCCTCAAATTGACAGAGTGGCTGCTCCAGTTCCATCCCTAGTCAGGCTTCACAGTGCATCTTCCTCAGTGTCACATATCCTTGTGTCCTCCCATAAACCTTCAACTAGGAGACTATATGGCAGTAAATGGGAAAAGATTTTCTATTTGGGCACAGAAAATGAATGTATCTCCCTACACCACTACTTCTATCTCTGTGATTTTGGAATTTCAGAGCTTTTTCAGCAGGGATATGCCACTGCCACTATCAGTTCAATTGGCGGCTATTTCTCATTTCATTTAGGATTTCCAGACACCAATTTAATGTCTCATAAGCTATGCAAGACCTTTTTGAAAGGGGCCACCTCTCCAAGAACCTGTGGCTTCTTGGGATTTAAATTTTGTGTTTTCCAAACTGACATCTTCCCCGTGTGAACCTTTTCACTCATCCTCATTGAAATTTTTTGTCTTGGAAGACTTTGTTTTTGGTGGCTATCACATCAGCTAGACTGGTATCAGAGTTGCAAGCGTCATCTGGTAAGCCACCCTATTTAATCTTTCAGAAAGACAAGGTCTTATTGCGTACTAACCCTTCCTTTTTCCCCAAAGTTTGTTCTCACGTCACCTTAAATCAATCCATAGAACTCCCAGATCTGAAGTAGTTGACTTCATTCATTCTGCACATATGGGTATACGGATCCAAATTGGATCAGAGCCAGCAAAACTTTTCAAGCATCAGCTCCAAGCCCCTCCCTTACCTATATTACATCACTTCCTTCTATCTATCTCCAGATCTCGTTTGCCGGTCTAAGAGTCAGCATCGTGGTCTCTGAGCTCTAAGCAAGGTGGTAAGGTTTTTGGTCTTTTTGTGTTGTGTGAATACCTTTCCCTTTTTTTCCTCCCTTCGCATTCGATTAGTCGTGTTAGCTGTAAAAAAAAAAAAAAAGTTATGTTTTTTGTTTGTGATGCTGGTTTCCCGCCTAGGCCCTATCCCTGTTAGTGCTTGTGTGAGTGGGCTGTTAGGGCTTGTACTGTTTCTACTATGGCTGAGCAGCCTAAGGTTCTTTTTAAGAAGTGCACAGAGTGTGGTCACAAACTCACACGAGCCGATGGCCACACTCTGTGTGTTCTGTGTTTAGGAGTCGCCCATCTGTCTGCATCTTGCGACATTTGTTCAGGCTTTAAAGGATCGCCGGGCTAAGCTTGTGATAAGGGTCTGCTACCTGCTTCTGTCCTAGAGTCTGCTTCGGTTTCCTCCCCAGCCAGTGAAACTGTACAGGCAGGGACTCAACCTCCCGCCAGGCCTGCTTCATCGGAGTCATCCCAGAGAGGTAGGGACAGAAGGGATAAGGAGAGGCGCCACAAGGAGAGGGACAGGCCCAGAAAAAGATCACCGGACAGGGAGTCTCTCTCCATCACCTCCTTCAAAGGCACCCAGGTCTTGTTCTCCTTGGCTCTGCTCTCCCTGTTTCTCGACGGAGCCATCGGAGCAGAGGCACTCCCCTCAGATCTGGCCCAGACCAGAGTCTGTCTCTTCCTCCGGTCGTCTCGAAGTGTCTCCGACCTGGATATGGACAGGCTGATGAGGTTCATCCAGAACCAGATTCAGATGGGGGTCTTGCCAGGGCCCTCTGCCATTGGAGAGGGTCCTCCTTCAACTATGTTTCACCCTATTGCTCCTTCCCCAATCCGAGCCGACGCTTCGGGATTCTCGGGTCCGAGACCTTTTGGAGCTGTTGGGTCGGCGCCGATGGTTCTCGTTTCATCGACACCGGCAGTCACCTTGAGTTCCTCGGATCCAGGAGACTCTCAGAACCGTGGTCGGGGAGTCTGACCCGAGGGTCGAGATCTCACTCTTTTGGATCCCATCCTCTGTGTCCGGACTACCCCTCCGGCTCCAATCCCTGCTTTGGTGCCGGGGAGAGCCTCTTCCTTTACGTTCTACAGAGGTGTGCTCTCCATCGGTGTTCGGGGCAGTGGAAAGGGTTCTCTCCCAGGGGTTGAGACCACAGCTCACTTACTCGGATCCTACCCAGACCCCTCTGATTTTGGATTCTGCTCGCATTACCTTGTGTCAGGGACAGCCCATGCCAAAGCAACCCCAGGTTGTTCCCATCAGGGAACCCCCGGATGCTTACGAATCCTCTCCAGAGTCGCACTGGAGAGGAACCTCATAAGTGCAAGTGTAGGAGGAGGCACTTGGACTCCCCTGAGTCCATTACCACGGATACGGACTTGGAGGAAGTTGAGGGTTCCCCAGATCACCTTCCGAGGACGTCTCGTTCGGAGACATTATGGAAATCCTCCACCAAAGAGGAGGTTGGTCAGCCCACAAACCCTCTGTGGATGAGTCCGTATTCCTGGAGGCCTTTGGCGCGGGCACATCTACTTCCTGGGTCTCCCCTCCAGCAGACCCTTTGGTGGACCTCATCACCACTAGGGCATGGAAGGATCCTGACACCGTAGAGCCTATACCCAAAAGGCCAGACAAAATTCTTTCCCCACCGTCAGACAGGCATGGTCCAAAGAAGCCCCTGTAGACACTTTGGTGGTTGCAGCTGCCACAAAGAAGGAACTGGCACAGGAGAGTTCCTTGGTTCATCCACCAGACAGAGTCCAGGTCGATGGATCGTTTCGGGAAGCGCATGTACTCGTCAGTGACATTTTCTATTCGTGCACTGAATTACTTGGTACATGTCATCTGACTGCAGCGAGATCTTATATCGGAACTAACTGAGTCGCCCCCGGAGTCTGTCGCAACAGGGCAAGCAGTCTTTCACTGCGAAGATGACTACACTGAAATCCGTGACAAATACCTCTGTGCGTCTCCTCTCTCATGCTACGGAGGGAGCCGCTAGAGCTGCTGGTACAAGCATTGCCTTGAGGTGTCACGCCTGGATCAGGCTGTCAATTTGCGGACCCCTTTAAGGCGTCTTTTATCACCGCCCCTTTTGATGGATCATCTCTCTTTGGAAAGACTGTACGCGGCACCAGAGTGAGAAGGACGGAAAGACTTTGTCAGCCGTCGGAGTCCGCTTCTCTAACCCCCAGAGGTCCTATTCCAGGAACCAAATGGGGCAAAAGAAGATGTGGTTCCAGAAATCACAGTCCTTTGGTGACACTCAGGAATACTCGTTCCCCCAGAGGCAAAGTGGGACAAGACCGACGCAGTCCCAGAGGCAGAGGGGGTCCCAGAAACTTCAGGTCTAGGGAACCTTTTTCCGACACACCCACACAGCCACCCTGAGGGGTTGCCTGGCTGCTCTACTCTGGAGGCAGTCTGAGGAAGATTTTCCTTACATTCACTGGCATGGGAGTCCATTACTGCAGACCACTGGGTTTTGAGTGTCATATCCAGAGGATATGCTATCCCCTTCATTTCATGTCCCATAACTCCAGCACGCCTTCCAGATGTTCCACCTGCTCACAGGCAGGCTGCAGCCTTAGAGGTTTTGAAGCTGCTGCAAAAACGAGCCATCTGGCCAGTCCCCCCCCAGATCAATCTGGATCAGGCATCTACTCCAGGTTCTTTAGTGCCAAAGAAGATGGGGACCTCAGGCCCATTCTGGACCTGTCTATCCTCAACCTGTCGGTAGAGAAACAAAAATTCTGGATGGTCACTCTACAGTCCAATCTACAGTTTTTGACAGAATGCGACTGGATGTGCTCGTTGGACCTCTAGGATGCTTACTATCTCATAAAGGTCCAAAGGAGCTCCAGGGGGTTTCTACGCTTCCAGCTAGGGGCCAGTCACTTTCAATTCAGAGCCCTACCCTTTGGTCTCATCACAGCCCCCAGGGTGTTCACCAAGGTTATGGCTGTCGTAGCGGCTCACCTGAGACTTCAGGGCATGCAGGTATTCCCCTACCTAGACGACTGGCTCTAAGCTGCATCCACCAAACGTCTCTTGAGTCAGGCCCTACACTACTTCCTCTGTCTGGCTCACAAGTTAGGCATCATGATCAATATCAACAAGTCCCACCTGGCTCCATTTCAGATCATAGACTTCATCGGGGCATGGTTGGATTCTTTAGTCAAAGATTTTTCTTACCCCGGAAAGGATAGAAAATCTCAGACTCAATGTATCGGCTATCTTGGATCACCCGGTAGTCACAGCAGCCGATGTTCTCAGGGCCCTGGGTTCGATGGCATCCGCAATCTCTATCCTCCCTCTTGCACGTCTTCACGAGTCCTTCAATGGAGTCTAGCAGTTTAATGGTCCTGGCTAGACCTTCCAATGAATTTCCACATCGGAATCAATTGGACATGCAGAACGTCACTCCAGTGGTGGCTTCAATCAGCAGACATTTTCGTGGGGCGCAGTTTTCTAGCCCCTCCGGCTCAAGCCACGGTGACCACGGACGCTTCCCAGCTCGGGTGGGGGGGCACTTCTGGGAAGGACGGTCCAGAGCACATGGTCCCCTCCAGAGACCAAGCTACATATCGGTGTCCTGGAGATGAGGGCAGTGCTTTTAGCGTTGAGAGCCTTTCACCCTGTCCTACCTCCAGGGACGGTAGCCATTCAATCAGGCAACATGTCTGTAGTCTGGTATATAAACAAACAGGGACGGCCCCGATCCTACCCCCTTTCTCGCGAGGCCATGAGGGTTTGGGTGTGGGCCATATCCACCAGCCAGTTTCTCATAGCAACACACATCCCGGGACGCTCCAACATTCTAGCGGACAGTCTTAGCAGGGCAATCCTTCTGCCTTATGAGTGGTCTCTGAAACAATTAGTGGCGGAGAAGATATTCTGTGTTTGGGGTCAACCTTGCTGCGATCTCTTTGCCTCTTCTTCCAACGTGAAGTGCAGCAACTTCTTCGCTCTGATCCCCCGTCCGGGGGATGTCCCCAGGGCCGCTCTAGTCTATGCTTGGCCTCCCAGGCTACTGTATGCTTATCCCCTGCTACCTCTTATTCCAAAGTTCCTTCAGAGAGCTTGCCGGCTGCAGTGCAAAGTCATTCTCATAGCTCCCTTCTGGCCGCGTTGTGTGGTTTCCCTTCCTATGGTCTTACCTGTTGGCTCCTCCATGGACTCTAGATCCATGTCCGGATCTGATTTTTCACCCGGCGGGCTTGCCCCTGCCCAGCCTGGACAGTCTAAAGCTGACAGCGTGGCTGCTCCAGTTCCCATGATCATCAGGACTCCCGGACTTTCGTCCCCTGTTAAGAATATTCTGGTAGCCTTTCTTAAAGCCTCCACTAGGAAACTCTTCAATAGCAAGGGGAGACATTTTTGCGTTTGAGCCTCTCAGCGTAATCTGGATCAGTTTACAGCCCCCCGTTCCGGTCATTCTGGATTTTCTGGCTGATCTTTTTCGATCAGGCGCAAGTGCTTCTACCATCAAGGTTCAGCTGGCTGCAATCTCTAATTTTCATGTGGGTGAAAGTAAGATTGCTCTAGCTTCTGTCAAATTGTGTAAAGCTTTCCTGAAGGGCACCTTTTTATTGTGATCACCAGTTAAAGAAACGGTGCCCCCCTGGGATCTGACTTTAATCCTTTAGGCTTTGACACCCCCCTCCCTTCGAGCGAGCCGGTTCAGTTCTGATTAAGTTTTTGTCGTGGAAGACAGCCTTCTTGGTCGCCATCATGTCAGCCAAGAGAGTTTCTGAGTTGCAAGCCTTATCCTCCTTGACCCCTATTTGGTTTTCCACAAGGATAGGGTTTCGCTGTGTACGAACCCTTCCTTCCCAAGGTGTCCTCAGCAGCCAATATTAATCAATCTATAAATTTGCCAGTCTTCTTCCCAAATTTCCAAAATAGAGGTGAACGTAAGCTTCATTTATTGGATGTCCATAAACTGCTTTGTTTTTACCTCCATAGGACTAAGCCCTTCCGGAAGTCGGATCAATTGTTTGTCTCTTTTTCAAAACCATTTTTGGGCAAAGCGGTTTTGAAAGTGTCCTTAGCAAGGTGAATCACTCTCTGTATTACACAGGCTTATAAGGACAAAGGTTCATCTCCTCCTGGTGTATTGAAGGCTCATTCCACTAGAGCAATGGCCACTTCTGCAGCCTTCTGGTCAAGAGTTCCGTTGGCCCTAATCACTGCCGCACAGATATCGTTTAATTCACACACGTTCATCTCTCATTATAAATTGAATCTTATTTCTAGAGGGAGAGATCCTTTGGCTCTGCGGTGCTCAGGAATATCCTTCCATAAGGGCCTCCCATGAATAGTAGTAGCTAGGGACTCTGTCCCATATGTGCAGAATGAATGAAATCAAC
>NC_056735.1:1652892121-1652974240 GCF_019279795.1 Protopterus annectens | reverse complement strand
ATGTTTGGCTCTGCCATTGCCTTTTGCAGACAAAGGAATATCCAGATTTACCCGTACTTAGATGACTGCCTAATTCAGACTGCCTAATTCAGACAGACAGCCAGGAAAAGCTGCTCAAGCATCTGGCCTTTGTAAAGTCCCTACAATCCTCCCTAGTGTACACAATCAACAGAAAGAAATCCAAACGAGTGCCCACCCAAAGGATTATATTCCTGAGAGCAAGCCTGGACACAGCATACCAGATGGCATTCCTTACACCAGAAAAGCAAAATTTCCTGACAGCCTTCTTCTCTCAACTAGCCATCAGACCCCAGCTATCTGCAAGGAAGATCCTGCAAGCTCTGAGGTTCATGGCATCTTGCATACTACTCATTCCATATGACAGACTGCATATGATGAAACTTCAGTGGTACCTAAAAAGCCTTTGGTGTCATCACTGTTAAGACCTGGAGACTCTTATCCCTATAATTCATTGCATCAGATATGATTTTCTTTGGGTAACAGCATGTTCCCCCAACAAGGGACTACCTTTCTCACCACCCCCCGCCACCCAGACCCTCACCACAGACTCTTCAAACTATGCCTGGGGTGCACACCTGGATGGCAGGTGCATACAGGGCCAATGGAGCCCACAGCAAATCCCTCTGCACATCAGCCAAAAAGAGATTATGGCTGTCCAGCACACCTTGATAGCTTTCAAGCCCCTTCTCTCCACTGGGGCTCACCTGATCAAAACGGACAACCCCACTGTAATGCGGTATATCAACAAGCAGGGAGGGACTCGCTACTACTCTCTATGCAGGGATGGCCATGACCCTTTGGCACACAGCCTCTGCCGTGCAACTCCACCTGTTAGCACAATTCCTACCAGGTACTGTCAGATCTCTGGCAGACCAGTTAAGCAGAAATCTTCTGGACCCACACGAGTGGCGGCTCAGCAGAAAAAATCTTCACCCTAACTCCATCCCCCTTTTTCTTCTCTTTCCTTACAGATGACATATTGGTATTTACTTTCTACTGGCTGGGTTCTTTGCCAGAAACTGGCTCCTACTTGGTGGCACCTAACAGGTCAGGTCAAGAAAAACTGATGTAATGGCGTCTGCTGCACTTTATACTGCTGACGACCTGACATAGTCCTGAAGTGACAGCAACCGACGCAGGAATACTTAAGACTCTGGTATTCAGGCTGACCGAGGGCTACCCTGGCAGGGATAAACCAAATGTGATGACTGCAACAGTGAATGCACGCTAACATCTACATTTATGCTAAGTATGCACAACTGTACTGTCTACATGCAGATGAGGAGCTGCTGTTTGCACACTTTTTTTTAATTCTCGTAATTTCCAAAGTAAAAAGTATGTGAAAACTTTGAAATGTGGTATAAGGTGGTTGTTATAAATGTATGATATAGCTGTCTGTCTCTGTCTTTGATTCCTGCAGTAGACTCTCCCCTGACTCTCAACATTCCCAGTGTCTTTGTGGCTGCTACTTTTTTTGCAGTATCTTGACCCCGTGTCATTATGTGTTATTCACTTGGTGTATGCTTGATCTCTGTCTGCCACAAGCAGTGAATCTCACATACTCCCCAAGACTGAAGGTGCATACCTTTCTCCACTGAAGTCCCTCTCCCCCACTGTTTCATCTGGTGCTGGGCCACAGGGAGTGGTTGTTTGGGAAGGGGGGTTGAAAAAATTTTAAATCGCTGTCTTTTTTCATAGATAGCCTCTGATGAAGGAATGATTGCCTTGTCATTTTAACTTTACTGAAAGTTCTGTTTGGATGGCATGTTTACAACAGAGTTGTACATCTGTGGTAGGAGTATTGTTTAGGTAGACTACATGTGCTTAGTTTGCCGACATTTAAGTGAAGAAGGAATAATGGTAAAGACCTTTATAGACCTCACTTTTAGTAGCAATTTTCCTAATTTTTAGATGCAATTATTTTAGAAGACTGGTTGTGTACAGTGGTTGGCTTCACTGTTTTATATCTTAAATAGTTTGTATATTGCAGGTTGCAGGACTGCTGATATAAATTAAGAGCAAACCTCAAGTTGCCTTTAAATATTTTTGTTTGATTTCCTTTGCTTTTAATTCAGTCTGTGTGGATAGTTAAGCCGTCTTGCAGACTGCAGCTGTTTTATAGCTGATTAATGTGGTAAATGTTCAGTCACTGACAATAGCTATTTGAAATAAGTTACATGGAAAGAAAAATGACTTTTGCAGAGGAACAAAATTATATTAAGGACCCTTCAGAACAGTTAGAAGTTAATTGAATACTTGCTACTTTTTATTGAATATCTATTTGCGCTCTTGTTTTTTCTTTATGTAACTGACCTACAAAGGCATACCATACGTAGTGTGTAGTTGCTCCTTAAAAATGGTTTAAAATTATGAAGCAAGGTATACCACTTAATAATTTTGAAAGCCCGTGTTGTACTATTTTTATTTCGTCTTGTTTCTGGATTTATGAGATGTTGTACCAACCTGTCCTACTTTCCCTCCAGACTAGTATGACAGGCCTCCTGAAAGCCAGTCCCATTGGTGACCACACAGTGAAACTAGCTATGAGGTGAAGATATGGCTGTCTGCAGTTCAGCATCAGCTTTGCTGTTGGCCAGAATTTGTTATTGTTGGCATCTAATTCTCCCTATCCCAGCTGGAAAAAGTAGTGAAATGGCTACTGTTCCAGCCATTCTTTGAGCGAATGCTCAAATATGTAAACACGATGCATGCTATAGTGGCGTGAATTCATTGCTAGGCTCCGTATTGCATAGTCCCAAATGTCTGCACGCCGACCACTGCCTCCTCCTCCATTTAGAGCTCTTTTGATGGGACTTTGTCATCACTCTCCTGGTAGATTGCCCATTGACTTGCATTACTCCTTAGCCAACTTTTTTCCTTTGACTGGGCCACTTGTAAGACCCGGAGCATATATAGGATCTTAAGAATAAAATGTCTACCTAGTAGAGCGTGCATGAAGGTATTGTAGTTTAAGATGTTGGGTCATCCTCATCCAGTTATGGATGAAGTCCACAGAGCTGTCAAGTGTTTGGAGCTTTGTTAAACAAGCATGCCCACACTTTTTTTGTTTTGTTAGATGATGACTGAATAAAGTTTGATAATGTAGTGATTTAGATAAACTAAACTTTATCCAAGGGAAGATTTTGCATTTATTTTTGTACATTGATGTATAGTTTGGTGAAATTCTCCGTAAAAGTAACTTAACAAAAATACTGGATTTGATAGATGCCTCTTTTTTTTTTTTTCTCATTTTCGTTCCCTTCATGGCTGCTGACTACCCATCTCCTTCATTACATAGTACCCTGACCAAAGGTGGACATTATCCAGTCAGTCGTAGGTTGATAGGTGTGTACAAGGCTAATGGCCCTGGAGCCTTTACAGGCCTAGCCCAAATAAATTGCTCAGGCACCATGCCACCCAATGTTCATAGTGCCCCTATCCAATAGGGCAACTGGAATGATCGCAAGATTGAACTCTGTTATCCAGTCACTCGTCAAGATTTCTCTTGAAGAGGGCCAGTGAGGTGCTCTGCTTGACATGAATGGGAAACTTATTCCAGATTGTGGGCAATTTTGGGAGATGAACCTGTTCCTCCAGCATGTTCTGTTAATTGTGGTAATGAAGTTGTGATCTCTGGAGCATGTGGCGCAGATGGTTTGGGATTTCTTTAGGTGTAGCATTTCAAGTAGGGCTGGGTTGGACTTGGCTTTGTAAGTCAAACAGAGATCACCTCTTAAGTAGGGAGTAAGAGACTGAGAACAGCTGAAGTTTCTTGAGTCTGTCCATGTAGGGCATTTGTTTAAGGCCTAGGATCCTTTTTGTAAGGTACTTTTGTGACCTCTCCAGCTGATGTTCATCGTGCATACAGCTGCAGTCATAACAGATGGGTTTTCCTGCCATCAGGCGGGTCCTCGGTCGGCCGAATTCCAAAGTCTAGGTCCGGCGTCTGTTGTCGTCGCTTCTTCCCTGACGTCAGTGCGACAGGGCTATAAAGGAACCAGCCGACGCCATTTTCTCCAGTCTTTCTTGCCGTGCGGTGCCCGAAGCAGAAGCAGTTCGCAAGTGCCGGTCGGCCAGCTCCTGAGATTACGAAAATTTGGAAACCGAAGTCTTCTTAAAAGCTAAGTACCCCGTTGGGGAAACTTTTCTTGCCTCAGACCGATGTCAGGCAAAGTTAATAATTGTATTTCTTGTGGGAAGCAAATACCGCATAAGGATTTCCAGTCCCTCTGTATACCTTGTTTAGGCCCAGACCACGACGTCTCGGTCTGTCGCTTTTGTGCTACATTCAACAAACGCACTATTAAGCATCGGGCAGAGTTCGCCCAGCATTATTTTGGGAAAGCATTTAACTATACTATGTCGTCGGATACTCCGACTCCGGTTTTGTCTAAAAAATGCAAAGACAAGGACCGACACACTAGGTTCGCGGCCTCTACCGACACCACGCCAAAGCCAACTACACGTGTTCCGGTTCTCAGCAAGGCGCCTACGCAGCCCCTGACTACTGACAACACTTCTTTGACGGTGTCTCCTGTGCCCGAGGTCGCAGGCTCCTCGGCCCACACCCCGACTACAGATACCGAAGCCACTCTTGGTGTTGAATCTCAGAATGTGGACAGGTCCACCTCCACTCAAGGTGTCTTCAGACCTTCCTCTTCTTTCTCCATCAAGGCTTTCACAAAGTCTAAAGCAACCATGCACTCTAAGAGACCAGCTACACAGGGCCCATCTCCAGGCCCCATGCCTAAGAAACAGATGCTTAAAATGGCTGAGGATTTAATTACTCTTATCAGAGGTTCTCAGCCCCCACCGGACAAAAGGCTCAGAGTGGAGGAAGATTCCCCCTCCTCTGATCAGGGCTCCATTATTTCAGAGCATTCTGATGATCAGGAACATTCTTACTCCCCTTTTGAAGACTCTGATGCGGAGGAGTCCATCCCTTCTGTCCCCCCCCCCCCCCCCCCAGAGGATTACTCATTTGGGGAAACTTTGCATACCTTAAGGGAACACTTCCACTGGGAAGGCCAAGATTATTCAGATTCCAAGAAAAGGCTCAGGGAATTTCTCTTGTTACCGCAGCACAGGCCTCTGGCTATACCTCCTGTCTTGGACATCCTAGATGATGTTTACTCGGAGGCTTGCCTTAACCCGGACTCTCTACCTCCAGCTTCAGTTAAGCCTGACAGGTACTACAGGGTTCCTGACTCGCACCAATTTCTATACAAAAGCCACGCTGCTGACCCAGAAACCATCTCACAGGGCCCCAAGGGAGTTAAGGACTCCATTGCTAAAAATCCATTACCTTCCGAGAGAGACTCCAGATCCTTAGAAAGGTGGGGAAAAGAGGTATATACCTCGGCTACCTTATCCATGAGGGCCTAAACTGTCAGTTTCATATGCTAAAATACCAACAGTTTTTATCACAATTGAAAAGTAAAATGTCACAACCTGAACAACCAGACTTGAAGGAGTTGCAGGATTTGATGCATAGTGCAGAACAAGTGGGTAAGCATACCTTACAATGTGGTTTTGATGCTCTAGAGGCCTCATGTAGAGCTGCTGTTACAGGATCAGTCATACGTAGGCATGCCTGGCTCAAGGAACAAGCCTTGCCTGATCATGTCAAAGCTAAATTACTAGACGCCCCTCTTCAAAAGGATGTACTATTTGGTGCTAATGCTGAGGAGGTGTTAAGGAAAATGGAGGAAAAGGCTAAATCAATGCAAACTGTGAAAGAATTTCTAGAGTTACAACCCCCACGTTTTAGTAGAAATTGGCATTCCAAAAACTGGTCCTTTCCTGCCACGGACAGACCCCAAAGAGGCAGATACAGGTGCCCGAGGGGCAGAGGACAATCCCAAGGATCGTTTAGAGGCAGACAATGGCAAGCTCCTACACAAAGAGGTGGTGAGGATAACTCGCAATCTTTCAGAAAGCAAACCCAATGACTTTCCCCTTTGCATGCCAACCAAGTCTCAAATGGCAGCCCCCTTAGGAGGAAAGCTGGCATTATTTTCAAAATTGGCATATTGTCACAAAGCACAACTATATCCAGGACATTGTAACCTGAGGCTACATATTCCATTTTCACACCCTTCCAAAAATGAGAGGCATGCCAAACCTGTCACACAATCAAAGGGCAGAGGCACAAAGGCAAATTACAGATCTCATAAACATGAAAGCTATTCAAGAGGTACCTATGCCTAACAAGGTCAAGGTTTTTATTCCAGGCTATTTCTGGTGCCAAGGAAGGGAAAAGATTGGAGTCCTATTTTGGACCTATCCATCCTAAACACATTTCTACTGCACTAAATTCAAGATGCTCACTCTACAGCAACTTCTTCCCATGCTGGGCAAGGAGTCTTGGCTGGTAACATTGGACCTCAAGGAGGCATACCTGCATGTCCCAATCAGACAAAATTGCAGAAGGTACCTCAGGTTTCTTGCAGGTTCAACCCATTATCAATTCTCTGCATTGCCCTTTGGCTTATCTACTGCACCCAGAGTATTCACGAAATGCCTGGCATCAGTCATTGCCTACTGCAGACTTCAAGGGATGCAAATATACCCCTATTTGGATGACTGCCTGATCCAAGTGGACAGCAAGCACATTCTTCTGAAACATCTGGCTTGTGTAATAATGTTGTTGAACTCTCTGGGATACACAGTCAACAAAAAGAAAGGCTAATACCCTCTTGGAAGATAATTTTCCTGGGTGCCAATTTGGACGCAAACACCCAGATGGCCTACCTCATGCCAGAGAAGCAGGGGCAACTAATTTAATACTTCAGAACTAGCAACCACCCAGGCTGACTGCAAGGAAAATCCTGCAGGCTCCTGGGATTCATTGCATCTTGCATCTTACTAATCCCATGTGCAAAGCTGCATATGAGGAAACTACAATGGTCAGCACCAAGGAAGGTTCAAAAGTAGTTTAATAAAACTGAAACTAGACCGGTTTCAGCAGCAAGGCTTTCATCAGATACTACTGATGAAAGCCTTGCTGTTGCAAACGGTCTAGTTTCAGTTTTATTAAACTACTTTTGAACCTTCCTTGGTGCTGGCCTTTTTTCTGATTTTGGGTCTAACAAGTGCTCTTGCCGTGCACCAGCCTAACTTGCTAGCTCCTATACACTACATTGAAACTACAATGGTACCTGAGAAACATATGGTCTCGACACAGCCACAATTTGGAAACAATAATACCACTAATTCCATGTCTGCAAAATTAATTTCTGTGGTGGACTCAAGCATGTCAAACACAGGTCTTCCATTCAGCAAGCCTCAAGCAAATGAAGTCATCACAACAGACGCAACGGACTGCGCCTGGGGGGCGCACATGACAGATCGGTGCATTCAGGGCAAATGGTCCCAAAAAGAAAAGTGCCTTCACATCAATCAAAAAGAAATGCTAGCAGTAATAAATGCTATTATAGCTTTCAAGGACCTTCTACAACCAGGTCAACTATTGATAAGAACTATTGATAAGAACGGACAACACCACAGTTGTGGTACATAAACAAACAGGGTGGAACACATTCTTACCCCCTATGCCGACTCGCCGTGTCACTTTGGAGCATGGCCATGGACTTACAAATGGAACTACAAGCACAGTACTTGCCAGGCAAGGAAAACACGCTGGCAGACAACCTAAGCAGGAATATGACAGATCATACGAATGGCAATTGCATCCAAAAGTTTTTACAGAAATAATCCAAAAATGGGGAAGGCTAGACATAGATCTGTTTGCCTCCCACAAAAATCATCAATTGACAAAATTCTGCTCAAGGATCTTCCATCCAAAGGCCTGGAGAGTGGACGCTCTCTCTTTCAGTTGGACATCAAAGACCGTTTTTGCCTTCCCACCTCTTCCTCTGCTGCCCAAAGTTCTATTGAAAACCAGAGCAGACAGACCAAAGATGATTCTCATTGCTCCGGACTGGCCAAGGCAACACTGGTACCCACTCCTGAGGAGCCTGACGCATTCACCACCATGGACCCTGCCTCTAATGCCTCTTCTTCTGACTCAGCACAGCTTCAAAACTCTTCACAGCCAGCTAAAAACACTCAATCTAGCCGCATGGAAGATTCCTTAGCATCACAATAGGCCCTACTCTCCAAGGAGGTGCAGGATGTCATTTTGGAGGCCAGAAGGCCATCAACTAGAAAAGCTTACTCCGCAAAATGGAAACGTTTTTGTGTCTGGAATGAGAAAAAGGGCCAGGATCCTGGAAAACTGAATTTACCTCAAATACTACAATATTTGGCTGAACTGCTAAGCAGTGGACTTTTTCTCCTCCATCAAAATCCATACCTCAGCCATTTCTGCAGAATACAACACTGATCCACCTTTATTCTCTCACCCTCTCTTAAGACAGTTCCTCAGAGGGGCTAAGAATTTAAGACCTCCAAGGAAACGACCAATACCTGCTTGGGATCTTAATTTCATTCTGGAAAAACTGATCTTGCCTCCCTTTGTGCCAGCTGCCTCATCAGATTTGCAATATTTGTCCTGGAAAACAGCTTTCCTTCTGGCTATCACCTCAGCTTGTAGAGTTTCAGAACTACAGGCTCTCATGGCTGTCCAGCATTTTACCATCTTCCATCAGGACCGAGTTTCCTTACGAACCAACCCGTCCTTTTTGCCTAAAGTGGTATCCAGGGTAGCTTTAAATCAGGCCATACATTTATCTACTTTTTATCCTAATCCTCAAAACAAAGGGGAGAGATTACTACATTCCTTGGACATCCACAGACAACTGTGTTATTATTTGGACAGAACAAAGCCTTTCAGAAAATCAGAACAGCTCTTTGTGGCCTATGCGGTAGGAGCTCAAGGAAAGCCAATTTCCAAACAGACAATCTCAAAATGGATAGCCCACTGCATACGCTTTTGCTATTCCTTTCATGGCAAAACTGTACCTACAGGCATTAGAACTCATTCCACCAGGGCCACAGCCACCTCTGCAACCTTACTCAGAGGAGTTCCTACCAAGGATATTTTGGAAGCAGCCACTTGAGTTCTGTGCATACCTTCTCCAAGCACTACAACCTACCATTATACACTCCATATCTAGGGCAGGCTTTGCCACTGCAGTCTTGCAGGGCATTTTGCCTCCTCCTAGTTCCACCTAGTGCTTTACCACCCCTTTCTTAGCTTTGGGATTCTACCCATCTGTTATGACTGCAGCTGTATGCACGATGAACATAGTACAGTTTTGTACCTACCATAAATATAGATGTTCGAGTGCTAATACAGCTGCAGTCCAGGTTTCCCTCCCTCCTTCCCCTCTTGGGACAGGCCTATAGGCTAACACATCCTCATACAACCTGATTGGGGTATTTATTTATGATGCATTTGCTTGCAACTACTGTATTTTGATTATATTACACTGCATTATTACACAAATTTATGTATTGCCTTCCTTCTGGGGGCACCCGACATCTGGGGCAAGAAAAACTGAAGAAAATGGCGTCGGCTGGTTCCTTTATACCCCTGTCGCACTGACGTCAGGGAAGAAGCGACGACAACTGACACCGGACCTAGACTTTGGAGTTCGGCCGACCGAGGACCCGCCTGATGCAGGAGAACCCATCTGTTATGACTGCAGCTGTATTAGCACTCTAACATCTACATTTATGGTAGGTACAAAACTACTTTGTAGGTGTCTGGTCACGTACATGCCAAACGGAGCGTTATTTTCGATGACTGGTCTAATGAGGGATGAGTAGAGAGGGATGATGACTTCTTTCTTCCTGGATGTAAAACATTTGGATCTGATGATCATCTTCGTTCATTAATTATTGATGGGTTATCGGTTCCGTCCTCTGAACACAGCCAGCCAAAATCTCTCGAGCCAAGGTCCCACCCAGAATGCTTTGCTCCCTGTTACCTCATTGTATAGCCATGTCAAGCCACTCTGTCAGCTAAATGTCTAATTTTTTGAAAGTTTTATACATTGTTCTTTAAAGTTTTTCATAGTTTCTACTAATTTTTTTCCTACCCTATCATATACTTTAGACTCTCTTTAGTCTTTTTCCCTTTATGACCCTTTTCTTAAATTCTTCCTTACCATCGTTGGTAATCCTGCCTTTTTGTCTTTTACCCTTTTGGGTAGCCTTTCCTCCTCTTTTTGGTATTCTGCACATCATAATGTCGAATAAGAAAAGTAGCGTTGGTTTTAAGCAGTGTAAGGATTGCAGCCGTAAGTTGCTGCATTCTGATGGCCGTGACTTGTGTTTTACTGTCGGAATGTCTCCCACCTTACTCTGGATCCCCTGTGTGGGATTTGTAGAAACTTGTCGACCAGGACTCTTAATGAGAGGAAGAATAAATTAATATTGAAAGGTCTTCTCAAATCTCTTTTCTCTGAGGTGATTTCTGGGTCAGAGGACTCACCCCTTTTGTTAATGCCCATAAGAGGCTTTCTTCCCCTTAATCATTCAGGTCACTTCCTTCTCCTTCTGGAGATCGTAGGGATTCGACTCATAAGAAGGTGAAATTGATTACTACTTCTGCACTGCCACCTGTGACCCTGTCGGCTCTAGGCTCAGCACTGCCCCATATGATTCTGGCTCCAGCCATATCTTTCTTATTGACACCGGCACCGGAGTTCCCGGTGCAGACAACTACGGCTCTGACAGTTCTGTTGCAGCCCTTTCTGACTCCGTCCATGCAGGTACAGTCCCCTTCGGCACCGTTGGCACAATCCCTTTCAGCTCAAAGTATGATGTTTCTGTCCTCCACGGTGCAAACTAGTTCTTTGGTGCAGTCCTTATCAGCACCATCATTATTACCAGTGCAGCCACTTTGCTCAACGGCACCATACCCATCAGGGCAGTCTTTTGCCTTTACAGTGCAGACACCTTCAACTTCTATGGTGCTGACGTCGGCACAGATTACTTCCACAAAGTTTTCTCTGGTGCAGACATCCTTGGTTCCAGGCTCTGTACCTCACGACTTTGCAAGGACCAAGTGTTCTCCTTCCTTGGATCCATTTGCTGATAATCAATATAGTCTTTTTCTAGAAAGGCCAGAATCGCCATCAGCGCTCTCTCCGCAAGATGTGTTGTGGCTTGTTGACCAGTTGCTTGTGGCCAGAGGTGTCTCACCCGAAATCCACATTCCCTCCTTCAGTTGAACATGTATCTCCTCAAACTCCAATGTACACTCCTCCTTCGACTTCTACCGAAGTTTCGAAGCCTATTACTCTGACAGCAACTTCCCTTTCTCCGACTCCAGTAGTGATCTGACTTTGGAACCGTAGTAGTCCTCGCCCTTGGTGCACTGGTCATCGGGCTCTTCTCAGGCCAGTGCTTGTGCCGTGGGGGAGGGCATTCCTGGTTCCACACCGATTTTTTTCTGTGGCACCCTGCAGGAATCTTCTCATGTTTCACAGTCCTCTTGAGACTCCTAGTCTGGGGGTCTTCTTGTCAGGGTGAGGTGTGACCTCAGCTTGGAGGTTGTTGTGCTCAGTTTGGGCTCCCATCCCTCCTTGGGCAAACCGGCCTTCCAGGCCATGGAGAGGGCGCATGCCTCTGCTGGCAAACCCCACATGTCTGAGTACTCTCCACTCCCTGTGCCGCAGCTGTCACAAGCCACAACCACCGGACACAAGGGCCTCCGGTTTCTCCGGAGTAGACCCCCTCTTTGCGGTCTTCCCCAGAACATCCCACTGAGGAAGTACCCTGCAAAGCGACGTGCAAGAGGAAGCATATGGACTTCACTGAGGAGTCGTTGACTGAAGATACGGATTTTGATGACTGGGAAGGGTCCCCACAGTCACAGTCTGATGAGATGTCCATTGGTGGCATCCTTGAGATCCTTAGACAGAGACGTGACTGGAAGTCCTCTAATTCCTCCTTTGAAGAATCCGTATTCCTGCAGGCTTTTCGTGCTTGGCCCCCTACCTCCTGGGTCACCCTGCCAGCTGATGAGCTCATCGTCCAGCAAGCATGGAAGGCTCCTGACACTCTGGACCGATTCTAAGGAGATCGGATAAAATATCACCCCTACAGAGCACCCACATTGATCACAAGGTCTTCCAGTAGATGCTATGGTGGTGGCGGCTGCAGCTAAGAAGGATTTGGCAGAAGAGAGCCAAACTGTCCGCCCAACAAGTAGTCCCGGGTGATGGATTAGGGAAGTGTGTGCTTCATCGACCTTCGCCGTAAGGTTTTTGAACTATTTGGCACACTTTACCAGGCTTCAGAGGGATCTTATCAATCAGCTCTCTGAAACCTTGGCAGGAGCTGTTTCTGACAAGGTCTGTGACAATGTGGCTTCTCAGCCACCCTAGAGTCCATTTTCAGCTCCTCCATGTGTCTTATTTCTCACGTAGTGGAAGGAGCGGCAGGCGTGGGTATAGCCACCAGACTACATGCCTGGATGCGCTTTTGCGACTTCGCGGTCTCCTTTAAGGCTTCCTTCATGAACGCCCCCATCAATGCCATTTCTTTGTTTGGCCCTAAAGTGAAAGATACTCTGGTGAGGTGTAAAGAAGATGGCAAGACCCTGTCTGCCATTGGTGTCAGACACTCCACTCATCAACTGTTCAACTCCAGAAATCAGAGGAATGGGAATATATGTGGCACAGGAAATCACAGGGCTTTTTCTGGGCTGCATGTGCAGAGTTCTCCCCTAGAGGCAGAGGGTGGACGGGACTCCAATGGAAGATCCTTTTGGGGCAGAGGAGGTCCGTGAAACCGGGGTTCGAGATTCCTTCTCTGGCCAACCAAGCCAGTGCTCCTGAAGCGTTGCCCGACTGCTCACCTCTGGAAGCGGTCTGGGGTCATTTCTCCTTGTACCCTGCTGCCTGGCAGAATATAACCACTGACTCTTGGGTACAATGGATAATATACAGAGGCTATTGCATTCCCTTCCATCTTTGTCCAATCTCATCCAGAGTATTACCCGATGTTCCACCTAGTCAAAGGGAAGCAGCAGCACACACAGTCCAAAGCTGCTACAAAAGAGAGACATCCAGATGGTCCCCCCAGACCAGATAGGATCCGGATTTTACTCAAGGTTTTTTTTTAGTGCCAAAAAAGACAGGGGACTGGAGACCAATTCTGGATCTCTGCACACTGAACAAATTTGTAAAAACAGAGAAATTCCAGATGGTCACGGTTCTGTCTATTCTTCCTCTTATGGAAGAAGATGATTGGATGTGCTTTGTAGATCTTCAAGATGGGTATTACCACATAAAAATTGGACAAACACTCAAGAAGATGCTTCTACTTCCGTATATGAGCCAATCACTACCAGTTTTGAGCTCTTTCAGTCTCTCTACAGCTCCCAGAGTGTTCAAATTTATGGCAGTGGTTATCACTCACTTGCGACTTCAAGGATTCCAGGCATTTCCATATCTAGACGACTGTCTCCTCACCACCTCCACCAAGCGTCTTCTGGAAGAAGCCCTGCACTACACTCTCCTCACAGCACAAAACCTGGGAATCACTATAAACTGGGAGAAATCCAACATGACCCCAGCTCAGTCTTTGGAATTCATCCGGGTACTGTTGGACACGAGAAATTGCACAACATCTCTTCTGGACCACAGGCTTCAAAGAATAAGGCAACGGGTTAAACCACTGCTCTGTCACCACAAATCTCTCACTCGATCTATACTCCAACTCTTGGAGTCAATGGCAGCCTCGATCACCATTGTTCCTCTATCGAGGTTCCACATGATGCTCCTTCAGTGGTTACTTCTCACTCTGTGGTACCCTCTACAACATCCCTTGTCTTTTCAGGTAAGTGTAACTCAGAGATGCAAGCAAGATTTACTCTGGTGGACATCTCGAAATCCCAACAATGGTCTTGCCCCTTCAGCCCCCATCAACCGATAGCCACGGTGACCACTGACTCCTCCCTGATGGGGGGGGCTATGTCAGGGGAAACTCTGTCCAAGGCACCTGGTCGGAGACGGAGGCCCTTTTGCATATCAGTGTCATGGAACTGAGGGCGGTGCTACTACTGTTGCAAGCATTTCATTCCATCCTTCTGTCGGGGACTATTGCAATCCAGTCCATCAGACATGTCAGTGGTCTGGTGCATCAACAAACAAGGGGGCACCAGTTCTTACCCGTTATGCCGAGAGGCCTTGAATATAGCAATGGGCGATAGCTTCCATCCACTTTCTTATTGCAACACACATTTTCGGGAGCTCCAATGTGATGGCAGACAAATTGAGCAGGTGCATTCTGCAACCTCACGAGTGGCCCCTCAATCCTATGATAGCGGCAAGAATCTTCAACTGCTGCGGCTTGCCTTGTTGCAACCTATTTGTCTCCCCAACCAGCTACAAGTGCAGCAACTATTTTGCCATGATCCCCCCCTCAGGGACAGTCACAGAGAGATGCTCTAGTCCACACTTGGTCCTCAGGTCTACTTTATGCCTATCCTCCTCCTTCCCCTCATCTCCCAGTTTCTGAAGAAAACATGACAGTTGAAAAGCGAAGTGATCCTCATTGCTCCATATTGACCTCAACAAGTTTGGTTCCCCTTCCTCTGGCCTCACCTGCTAGATCAACCGTGGTGATTAAATTCCATCCCCAACATTGATCTCCCATCTGCAGGGTCTGACTCACCCCAATCTAACAACCCTGAAACTGACAGCTTGGTTTCTCCACTTCCAGTGATTGCCAGGCAGGAAAAACCTTTTGTCCCCTGTGCGCAATGTTCGTATTGCATCCCATAAGTCGTCCACCAGACAAATCTGTCTTAAATGGAAAAGGTTCTCTGTATGGGCAGCGAATAAACAATTAGACCCCTTGTCCGCCCCAGTTTCGGTGGTTTTGTATTACTTATCACATCTTTTCCACCGTGGGCTGTCTGCCTCTACTATTCTTGTGCATTTACCTGCCATCTGAAATTTCCACATTGGTTTTCAGGACTCTTCACTTAATGTCACATAGACTCTGTAAAACTTTCTTGAAGGGGGTTATCCACCTAAAACCTCCCATGTTGTGTAGTCCAATCTCACCTTCATTTTTTCATATGGGTTCGGAGCTAATCCTCTGCTCCGATTCTGAAGATTTTACAAGCTCGAAGACTTCTGGTTGGCTTGTGGCTAAGCAGGTATCCCATAGTGCACCAGTACAAACCCCAGATCTCGTTTGCCACGTCGACTAGTTTGGTTGCGCTTCTGTTGGCTATGGCTAAGTGTCAAATTCTTTTCTATTTAAATGTAGTATTTGAGTTAATATTGTGTTAGGGTTGCTATTATCCTAGGCAGTTGCGTTGTTTGCCTTTTTGGTGCAATCTTAGTTTAAACTTGTTGTTAGTCTAGTATCCTGTGTGCCAGTTTAGAGTTCCTTGTAGGCGCCGTTGCGCTTTTATATTTCAGGTAGAGTGTTAGTTTTTGGCAGTTTTCCGCTGTTAATTAACAGGGGCTCCTGTTATTTCTAACCATTATTGGGTCTCCTTTTGGCAGTCAGCTTAGTTTCCTACGAGATTGTATTTTTGGCGGGGATCCACTTGTTAATTACTTAGGGTTGGAGTTTCCTTCTGTAGTACGCTAGCTGCTATTCTTACATTTTTCTAAATAGTCCTGTACAGTTTCTATGTGCGTGAGTTTTTCCTTTTTCTGGTCTGTTTAAACTAAAGATCTAGCTTTCTGTTCCACCGGGCTAGGCCCGTTTAAGTTAGAGGACCTAGTCATTGTGGTACTTCCTTCTGTAGGGCTAGGCCCATTTTAGTTAGAGGACCTAGTCCTCTCCCCTTCCTTTCCTGGGTGTTGCGTGTGTGTGAAATCTCTAAAGAGAGTAAGCAGAACAAACCTTCAGGTTTTAAGAAGAGCATGAAATGCTCCCAAAAGATGTCTTTAACGGATGGCCACAGTAGCTGTGCCTACTGTTTAGGGGCCATTCACTTGCAGGAATCATGCTTGTTCTGCCATGCTTTCTCTCCTAGGGTTTTACAGGAGAGAAAGAACAAGCTTATACTCAAGGGTCTACTAAAACCATTTTTTGAGGAAGTTCTGTCCAGTTCTTCGGCTTCCTCCGAGTCTGGCAAATCTAATTCTTCAAAAAGGCCTTCTCCGGCATGGGCTGGTGTCTTGGAGCTGCCTCCTAAACCGTCAAAATCTGCCTCCTTGACTTTACAGCCTTCGGAGCCAAAGGAGAAGCACCATTGTGGTGTCATTCTGTTCCAAGTGTTTCAGAGCCGATTTCTGAACGGATTGAATCGGCAGTTGAATCTGCTACTCTGAGCCGGTCTGTGGATTACCTATCAGTTTCCGTGTTACTGAAGTCTCCAGTGCTCCGTAGGTCAAGATCCCCTACTATGTCTTCCAGGAGCCTTTCGGAAGAAGATGTGGAGAGGGTAGTGTGGAGACTCTTGAAGTCGTCTGCTTTACCAAAATTATTGTTGGCTCCGACCCAGCCGGCTCCGGAGCCACTCAATCCAGCTTTGCCCTTGTCTGATATTCCTCCTCAGAGCTATGTTGGCTCTTCGGAGCCAGATTGCTTGTTGCCATCGGAGGAACTATCTGTTCCAGCTCCCTTTGTTGCTGCTTTGGAGCCAGGTTAGGCTCCAACACGCTCTGTGCCGTCCGTCGTGTCCAGCGGCCGAAGTCTTCCTCTCGGTGCGTTGATCAGGGTGAGCTCGGACCCTGCATCTACCTCTGAGCTCACGGCTCTGGTTTGGATGTCAACCTTTGTCTCTTCGGAGCGGGGGAGGTCTTCGGAGCTGGAGAGGTCGGCGTTTGAGATGATGAAGAGCGCGCCGTCTCATTCTCCATCCCCTACCAGTGGTACCAGCACTCTTCCCCCGAGAGCACCCACTTCAGTCTCAGCCCCTACTCTCTCCAGAGACAGCAGAGACCTTCAGCCTCAGGAACCATTGGCTGGTGGCCCCCACTCTTCCAAGGCCTCCGTGGAATGTACTTTCGAGGAGCCTCCCCTGAAGAGGATATGTAAGAGGAAGCATGTTGACTCCCAGGGTGAGCCTTTGACATTGGACACTGACCTCCAGGAGTCGGAAGGGTCCCCCAAGTCGTCTGAGGTCTCCTTCGTGGACATCCTGGAGATCCTTAAGCAGAGGTGCAACCGGCCCACTGTCAACCCTTCTGATGTGGAGTCGGTGTACCTGAAGGCTTTCAGGTCTCAACCTTCTGCCTCTTGGGCGTCTCCACCTTTTGACGAACTGATGGATCTAGGTAGTCGAAAGGTGTGGGATACTCCTGATGCCATAGAGCCAGTCCCCAGGAGACCTAATAAGTTTGTCTGCCCCTCCTGGTAAAGAGCTTTTGTCTAAGGGTGTTCCCGTAGATGCCATGGTGGTGGCGGCAGCCAAACAAGGATTCTTGACAGATGGACAGATTTGGGAAAAGTGTCTTTAGTTAAGCGGCATTTGCCCTTCAATCGTTGAATTATCTCACTTCACGAGATTGCAGAGAGATCTCCTCAAGGAGTTAGGCGATTCTATACAAGGTGCGTGTACTGAGGGAGCCCTTGACAAGATTTCTGCTCGGTTGTCCACCTTAAATTCTATAGTTAATTCCTCCATGCAGCTCATCTCCTATGCGGCTGATGGAGCAAGTAAAGCAGCGGGTTCAGGAGTTGCCCTGAGGCGTCACTCCTGGATGCGCTTGTGTAATTTTGCAGAACTCTTAGAGTCTACTTTCACCAACGCCCCATTTATGGTTCCTCATTGTTTGATTCTAAGGTGAAGGACACCCTCACTTGTTGTGAGCAAGAAGGAAAGACTTCTGCCATGGGAGTATGTTTTACTGTTCCCTCTCCACCATACCCCAAAGGTCAAAGGGGCGGTAAAATGTGGTTCAAAAATCCCAGAGGGTCTTTCCAGACCCACAAGGTGAAGCCTCCTTCAGAGGCAGAAGAGGAGGAGGAAATGGGAGACATCGCCCTAGTGGCAGGGGGTGGTCTGCAATACCAGCAAGGCCGTGATTCCTTTCAGGGATGGGCTTAGCGCTCCTGATGTGGGGCCCAACTGCATTTCTCTGGGGCCTGTCGGGGTCGCATTTCTTTGTATCCAGAAGCCTGACTAAATATCACTCAAGACAAGTGGGTACAAAGAGTTGTTACCAGAGGCTATATCATACCATTTTCCCTTCCACCGTTTGTTCCCAAGAAGATCCCAGATGTACCACGCAATCACCGGGATCAGGCAACTTTGGAGATCAACAAGTTGCTCTTAAAAAGAGCCATCCAGTCCGTCCCAGCAGACCAGATAGGATCCGGAACTTACTCCAGGTTCTTTTTAGTACCAAAAATGAACCGGAGATTGGAGGCCAATTTTGGACCTCAGCAGATTAAACGAATCCGTGAAGGACAAGATGTCCTTCAAGGATGCATCTGCAGTCATAACATATGGGTTGTCCTGCCTCAGGCAGCCCTTCGGTCGGCCGGATTCCAAAGTCTGGGTCTGGCCTCGGCTGATGTCGCACTTTCCCCGACATCAGAGCTTCTGGGGTATAAAGGCATCAGCCGACGCCATTTTCCTCAGTCTTTCTTGCCGCGCGGTGCCCGAAGCAGAAGCTGTTCGCAAGTGCCGGTCGGTCAGATCCAGAGATTTCAGCTACCGAAGACTTCTAAAAAAGCTAAGTACTCCGTTGGGGACTCTTTCTTGCCTCAGCCGATGTCAGACAAAGTAAATAATTGTTTAACTTGTGGGAAACAAATACCTCATAAGGATTTCCATTCTTACTGCCTTCCTTGCTTAGGCCCAGACCACGACGTATCCGCTTGTTTAGCCTGTGCCTCCTTCAACCGACGGACTCTCAGACGTTTTGCAGAAGAGTTTTTTGGACCCGCATTTTGCATATAAAATGCCGTCGGAGACTCCAACTACACATTTAGCCAAAAAACGCAAGGAAAAGGACCGACACTCGCGGCCCGCAGTTTCGGCTGAAACCACGGTTAGGCCTACCGCGAGTGTCTCGGTTTCGGCCGAAACAGAGTCCTCGGTTCTTACTTCTACCGAAATCATACCTCCGACAACCGAGGCCAGAGAGGCCCCGGCTGAGTCAGCTACAGAAATCCCTACCGAAGAAGCAAGCGCACAAGATTTGTCCGACACCATTCCATTGGACATTTCTACTCCTGCACATGGGGCAGCTAGGCCCCCTGCTTCTATGTCTATTAAGGCTTTCTCCAGGGCTAAAGCAGCTAAAATTTCAAAAGCTTTACCTGCAAAATCTACTTCTCAGAGACCTTCCTCAAGTTCTCAGATTCTCAGCCTTGCTGAGGACCTTATATCTCTGGGTTCCCAACCTCACCCAGACAGGGCCTCCCAACCTCCACCTGACAAAAGGCCTAGGACTGAACCCCCTGAACCTCTCTCCTCTGATTACTCCTCGGATGGCTCTGATTTATCAGACCATCAGGAAGGGCCATATTCACCTTATGAGGATTCAGATGCAGAAGACTCTATTCCTTCTGCCTCCCCTCCAGAAGAATTTTCCTTTGGGGAGACTTTGCATTCAATGAGGGAACACTTTCAATGGCAGGGTCAGGATTTCTCTGATTCTAGAAAAAGACTAAGGACCTTTTTACACTTGCCACAGCATAGGCCTTTAGCCATACCACCTGTGCTAACTGTAGTTGATGCATATAATGATGTCAGTTCTGCCCCTGATTCTCTTCCCCCGGCCCCTGCCAAACCTGACGGATATTACAGGGTCCCGGATTCTCACTTCCACTTGTATAAAGCCCATGCTGCAGACCCAGAAACTATTTCTCAGGGCCCAAAAGGTGTTGCAGCTGCCACTGCCAAAAACCCCCTACCCTCTGAAAGAGAGTCGAGCATTAGAGAGATGGGGAAAAAAGGTTTATACATCTGCTACTCTCTCTGCCAGGGCATTAAACTGTCAATTCCATATGATACAGTACCAGGAATATTTGCTAGATCAGCTGAATAAAAAGCTTTCTTCACCTGAACCTTTAGACCGTAAGTCCCTTCAGGATTTGGTACAGAACTCTCAGCAGGTCAGTAATCATTTCTTAAAATGTGGCTATGATGCACTGGAGGCTTCATTTAGATCAGCTATGACTGGGGCAGTAATTCGAAGGCATGCCTGGCTAAAAGAGCAATCCTTACCAGACCATGTCAAGGCTAAACTCCTAGATGCTCCAATGGAGAAACAAAGTTTATTTGGCTCCCCTGCACAGGAGATTCTAAAGAAAGTGGAAGAAAAAGCAAAATCTGTGCAAACAGTAAAGGATTTTCTGCAGGTCCAACCTCCGAGGTTCAGCAGAAACTGGCCTTCAAAGAATTGGTCACCTCCAGAGCACAGAGGGGCAGGAATAGACGCCCAAGAGGCAGAGGTCAATCAAAGGGTGCCTACAGGGGTAGTCAGTGGCAACCTGCCAACCAGAGGAGTACTGTCACAACTGCGACTACAACCACTTCCACAGGACAGACACAATGACTTGACTCTGATTCCGCCTACCAGGGAACAACTGGAAGCACCCTTGGGCGGAAAGTTGGCTCTATTCTCAAAAAACTGGCATTGCATTACAAAAGACAAATGGACATTGCAAACAATAAACAAAGGATACAGGTTTCACTTCCACACTTTACCAAGAAGGAATGGAATGCCAAACCTACCACCAAACCAGAGGCCAGAGGCTTTAAGACAAATCAACAATTTACTTCAGATGAAAGCAATAGAAAGGGTACCATCTATGGAACAAGGCCAAGGATTTTACTCCAGACTATTCCTTGTACCAAGAAAAGAAACCCAATGGAGGCCTATTCTCGACTTGTCCGCACTAAACACATATCTCATTGTGCCAAAATTCAAGATGCTGACCCTACAGCAACTTCTTCCCATGTTGGGCAAGGAGTCTTTGCTGGTGACTCTAGATCTCAAGGAGGCATACCTGCACGTCCCTATTCAACCAGATTGCAGAAGACACCTCAGATTTCTTGCAGGATCAGAGCATTATCAATTCTCAGCATTGCCCTTTGGCTTATCTACTGCGGCCAGAGTATTCACGAAATGCCTGGCATCAGTAATTGCACATTGCAGGCTTCAGGGAATTCAAATCTACCCATACCTGGACGACTGCCTAATACAAACGGACAACAAGACAAAACTAATAAAGGATTTGGCCTATGTCATACACCTGTTACAGGCCTTGGGATACACAGTCAACATCCGGAAGTCAAGACTAGTGCCATCCCAAAGGATAACATTTTTGGGTGCGGATCTGGACACAACAACTCAGATGGCTTTTCTCACAGAAGAAAAACAAAAGCAACTCCCAGTCTACTTCATGGCTTTGACAAAACAAACTCAGCTTACTGCAAGGAAAGTCCTGCAGGCCCTGGGTTACATGGCATCCTGCATAATCTTGATCCCACATGCCAGGCTGCATATGAGGAAATTACAATGGTACCTAAGGAATGCATGGTCTCAACACAGACTCAGTCTAGAAACCATGATTCCAATCATTCCATGCCTGAAAAAGGAATTCCTGTGGTGGGCTCAAGCCTGCCAGTCCAACAGAGGGTTGCCTTTCAACAAACCACAACCAAGGCAGACCATCACCACGGACGCCTCAGACCTAGGATGGGGAGCACACATGGAAGACAAGTGTATTCAGGGCCTATAGTCTCGAGACCAGCTGAATTTGCACATAAACCTAAAGGAGATGCTGGCAGTGAAGCATGCAGTCGAGGCATTCAAATCATTCCTCCAGCAAGGACATCTGTTGATAAGGACAGACAATACCACAGTCATGTGGTACATAAACAAACAGGGAGGCACGCATTCCTACCCTCTATGCCGGATGGCAATGGATCTGTGGAACCTAAGCCTGAATCTCAACATCCAACTGCAGGCCAAATTCATACCAGGAAAAGAGAATTCACTAGCAGACAGCTTAAGCAGAACTACCACGGATGCTCACGAATGGATGCTGCATCCAGACATCTTCAAAATCATAACAGACAAATGGGGAATGCCAGAGATAGACCTGTTCGCCTCCCCTCTCAACCACCAACTGAAGAAATTCTGCTAGAGTATACCACCCACAAGCCTGGAGGGTGGACTCCCTCTCTTTCAGCTGGAATGCCCTAACAGTGTATGCTTTTCCACCTCTCCCATTGATGTGCAAAGTTCTACTGAAGATCAGGGAGGAACAGCCAAAGGTGATACTAATAGCTCCAGACTGGCCAAGGCAGCATTGGTATCCACTACTGAGAAGCATGTCTTGGACGAACTCATGGCCTCTACCCCTATGGCCTCTACTTCTAACGCAGAACAACTTCAAAACCCTGCATCCAAGCTTGAAAACACTGCAGCTGACTGCCTGGAAAATTGCTTAAAACAAAACCAAACTGTCTTATCTCAGAGGGTCAAGGACATTATCCTGGAGGCTCGCAGACCCTCCACAAGGAAGACATACTCAGCTAAATGGAAGAGATTTCTCATTTGGAGCGCATCAAAGGGTACAAATGTCACACTGGCAAACCTAGCACACATCCTAGAATACTTAGCAGAGCTATTCCACAATGGCCTGTCCTATTCTTCCATTAAGATTCATGCTTCAGCAATTTCAGCAGAGTACAACATGGATCCACCTATCTTCTCTCACCCTCTCCTCAGACAATTTTTAAGAGGGATCAAAAATGTAAAACCTCCAAGGAAACCCCCTTTGCCTGCATGGGATCTCAATTTTGTGCTGGAAAAATTAACACTACACCCTTTTGAACCAGCAGCAACAGCAGACTTACAGTTCTTATCTTGGAAAACTGCTTTCCTTCTAGCAATTACTTCAGCAAGAAGAGTATCCGAGTTACAGGCATTAATGGCAGTGCAGCCTTTCCTTATTTTTCACCAGGATAGAGCGTCTCTGAGAACCAATCCTACTTTCATGCCAAAGGTGGTATCCAGGGTATCCTTGAACCAAGCTATTCATTTGCCTACGTTCTACCCTAACCCACAGAACAAGGGGGAAAAACTATTGCACACCTTGGATGTACACAGACAACTACGCTACTATCTGGACAGAACTAAAACCAGCAGAAAAACTGACCAACTTTTGGTAGCATATGCAGCTGCAGTGCAAGGAAAAGCAATTTCCAAACAGACAATTTCAAAATGGATAGGAAATTGCATTCGTTTCTGCTACTCTTTTCATGGCAAGACAACTCCTGAAAATATCAGGCCTCACTCCACAAGAGCCACAGCCACCACTGCAGCTTTCCTACGAGGGGTGGCTACCAAGGACATTTTAGAAGCTGCTACTTGGAGCTCCGTGCATACATTTGCCAAGCATTACAATCTACCTTTATACTCCAGATCCCGAGCAGGTTTTGCAACTGCAGTTCTACAGGGGATCTTAACTACACCGTCCTTATCTTAGTACCTCCTCCCCCAGTTTAGCTATGGTATTCTACCCATATGTTATGACTGCAGATGCATCCTTGAAGGACATAGTACAGTTTTGTACCTACCATAAATGTAGATGTCAGATAGGTATGCATCTGCAGTCAGGATTACCCACCCTCCTTCCCTTCTGTGGTATTCCTAGGGTGCTTACCCCTCTTTCAGCTAGCTGGGGGAATCTATTACGGTGTATTTGTTTGTATGTATATATATATATATATATCTGTATATATTGTTTGCTACTGTTTGGAATTTTCAACATTTATCCAAATTTAGCCTTCCTAGAGGGCACCTGGCATCTGGGGCAAGAACCACTGAGGAAAATGGCGTCGGCTGATGCCTTTATACCCCAGAAGCTCTGACGTCGGGGAAAGTGCGACATCAGCCGAGGCCAGACCCAGACTTTGGAATCCGGCCGACCGAAGGGCTGCCTGAGGCAGGACAACCCATATGTTATGGCTGCAGATGCATACCTATCGGACATCTACATTTATGGTAGGTACAAAACTGTACTTTTCGGATGGTAACCCTGCAGTTGATACTACCGATGTTAGGGAAAGACTATTGGATGTGCTCTCTCGATCTCCAAGATGCCTACTACCATACAAAAATGGACAAGGCGTCCAGGAGCCATCTACGCTTCCGGTTGGGAGCCAGTCACTATCAGTTTCATGATGTTCTTCGTCTTCCATTGCTGCAGTCCTGACTATTGGGTATAGTCCGCGTCCAGTCGGCCCGAATACCAGAGTATAAGGCTGACGTCGGTCAGGGCGCATTAGACTGACGTCAGTACGTCAGGGTACTAATGCGCATGACCGACGCCATATCCTCAGTCTTTTTTGCCGCATGGTCCGATGCAGAAGCAATTTTGCGAGTGCAGGTTGGCGTACTGAAATATTTCCGAAACCGGAGTTTCAGACCGAAACAGAGTTGGCTAAGTACCCCGTTGGGGAATATTTTGGTTTTTCTTGCCTCAGTATTTTACCGGATGTCAGAAAAAGTGAATAACTGTATTTCTTGTGGGAAACAGATACCTCATAGGGATTATCATACCTTGTGTATACCTTGTTTAGGGCCTGAGCACGACGTTGTTGGTTGCCGCTCTTGTGCTAGGTTTAACAAACGCACTATTAAGAGGAGGTTAGACTGTGCCAGGTTAGTGTTTGGGAAGCGTTGCAATTATAACATGCCGTCGGATGCTCCGGCGCTTCCTCAAGAAGCGCAAGGATAAAACAGTGAAGCCTAGGGTTGAGGAACCGCAGTCCCGGACGTCGGTTCTTTAGAAGGCTCAGTGGAGCGGAGGTTTTGCCAGGAGTTTCCATGGAGTCCCAGGCAGAAACTATACTCTTACAGGATGTGCCTTCTCAAGAGGTAGGCCAGGCTGAGGGGCTTCTCAGGTGACTGTTCTTCCCTCTCTTCCCAAGGTAGTTAGAGCTTCTCCTTCTGTTGCCAACTTCTTTAAGAGGTAGGCCTAGTTCAGCTTCAGTGGGGGCTTCTCCTAGCATTTCGGTTCTGTACCTAAGAAACATATGCTTAAAATGGCAGAAGATTTGATTACTATGATTAGGGGTTCTATGCCCCGCCTGATAAGAGGCCTAGGGTGGAACCGAGTTTGATAGTTTTGAACAGTGTTCAGAGGCTTCAGAATCATCTGTGGAAGATATGCAGGAGTATCCCACTTATTCTGATTCTGATGTGGATGATTCCACTCCTACAGCTTCTCCGCCTGAGGATTTCTCATTTTCAGAGACCTTGCATTCCATGAGGGAGCACTTTAAATGGGAAGGCCAGGATTACTCTGACTCCAGGAAAAGGCTTAGGAGTTCTTGTTTTACCCCAGCATAGGCCTTTAGCTATTCCTCCTGTGTTGAATGTGGTGGAAGATGTTTTGCAGAGGCTTCCCTGAACCCTGATTCTTTGCCTCCTGCTCCTGTTAAGCCTGATAGGTATTATAGGGTGCCCAAGCTCATAAATATTTGTTTAAGAGTCCTAGGGCGGACCCAGAAACTATTTCCCAAGGGCCTAAGGGTGTAAAGGCTTCTGTGGTTAAAAATCCTGTTCCCACTGATAAAGAGGCAAGGGCTTTGGATAGGTGGGGAAAGAAAATGTATACTTCTTCCACTCTAGCCATGAGAGCTTTGAATTGTCAGTTTCACATGCTAAAATATCAGAATTATCTCCTTTCACAATTGAAATCTAAGGTGGATGCTTTGGCGGAAGGTATTGAGTGTAAAGAGTTGCTGGATTTGGTTCATGTGTCTGAACAAGTGGGTAAGCATTCTTTGCAATGTGGTTTTGATGCTGTACAGGCCTCCTCGAGGGTGGCTGCTACCAGTTCTGTTCTTCGCAGGCATGCCTGGTTGAAGGATCAGAATTTAGCTGAACATGTTAAGACAAGGATTTTGGATGCTCCTTTACAGTCTGATGTGTTGTTTGGATCACCTGTGGAAGCAGTTTTAAAGAAATTGGAGGACAAAGCTAAGTCTATGCAAACTGTTAAAGATTTTTTGCAGGTGCAGCCACCGAAGTTTAGTAGAAATTGGCCTGCTAAGGGGTGGACATATCCTGCTTATGATTCTCAGTCTAGGGGTAGGTCTAGACGTGGTAGGGGCAGGGCTCAAGGTTCTTTTAGGCCTAGAACAGGGAGTTCACCTGCTCAGACTTCTGGTGAGGGCAGGGGTCAGTCCTTTCGTAAACAGACCCAATGACCTGTCTTTTCAGCTGCCAGCAGATTCACGTTTGGCAGCTCCTTTAGGAGGAAGACTGTCTCTTTTCAAAGAAAATTGGGACTTAATTACTCAAGACAAATGGGTGTTGGATATCATTCACCACGGTTACAGATTTTATTTCCATACAATGCCCCCTTTCAAAGGCATGCCAGCCGTTCCTCCTCCACAAAGAAAAGAGGCTCACAAGCAAGTTTCTCAGTTGCTGCACATAGGGGCCATTCAGCCAGTCCCTGTATCAGAAAGGGGCCTAGGATTTTATTCCCGCCTGTTCCTTGTACCAAAGAAGGGAAACACGTGGAGACCGATTTTGGATTTATCTATCCTCAACACTTATCTGGACATTCCCAAGTTCAAGATGTTGACGTTACAACAGCTTTTACCTCTGCTGGGCAAAAATCACTGGATGGTAACTTTAGATCTCAAAGAAGCTTACCTTCATGTGCCTATAAGGCTAAGTTGCAGGAAGTATCTGCGGTTTTGAGCTGGAAATTCTCATTATCAGTTCTCTGCATTGCCCTTTGGCTTATCTACTGCGCCCAGAGTATTCACAAAGGTTCTGGCTCCAGTGATAGCTTATTTCAGGCTTCAAGGAATTCAAATCTATCCTTACTTGGACGACTGCCTTATTCTGGCTCAGGAAAAAGAAGTTCTTCTACAGCACCTGGAATATGTTATCGCAGTGCTAAGATGCCTAGGGTATTCTGTGAACGAAATAAAGTCCAGTCTAGTACCCTCTCAAGACATGTGCTTTCTGGGTGTGAGACTGAATACAGCAGCCCAGATGGCCTTTTTAACCCCGGACAAACAAAAGAGTCTGTCATTTTACTTCCATCAACTATCTCATCAGTCCGTGCTGACTGCAAGGACAGTCCTTCAAGCATTAGGGTTCATGGCATCTTGTATTCTGGTGCTTCCCAATGCCAAACTGCATATGAGGAAGTTACAATGGTATCTCAATAATGTATGGACACAGCACTGCCAGGATTTGGACACTGTCATTCAAATAATACCTTGCCTTCAAAAAGAATTCTTGTGGTGGGCTCAGGAATGTCACCTAAACAAGGGACTCTCTGTGACCCGGCCAGAGGCAAGTCAGATCTTAACGACAGATGCCTCGGACATTGCTTGGGGAGCTCATCTAAATGGAAAGTGGATACAAGACAAGTGGCCTGCCAGACTACAGCATCTACATATCAACATGAAGGAGATGTTAGCAGTCCAGTTTGCATTAATGGCTTTCAAGGAGTTACTTCTTCCAGGGCAGGTGTTGATTCTAACAGACAACACAACTGTCATGTGGTATATCAACAAGCAAGGGGGGACACATTCTTATCCTCTATGCAGGCAAGCAATGATTTTATGGGAGACAGCGCTAAGCCTGCAACTAACTCTTCAGGCAAGGTTTCTGCCAGGAGCACAGAACTCCTTAGCAGATGTGTTAAGCAGACAAATCATGGATCCCCACGAGTGGAAACTGGATCTTCATGTATTTCAGAAACTGACAGTGTCATGGGGAACTCCAGACATAGATCTGTTCGCTTCTCCACTAAACCACCAGCTGCCAAAGTATTGCACAAAGGGGTTTCATCACACAGCTTGGAAAGTGGATGCTCTGTCTTTCAGTTGGAAAAACCTTCATGTGTATGCCTTTCCACCTCTACCTCTTCTTCCAAAGGTACTGTTAAAGGTCAGACAAGACAGGCCAAAGATGATTTTGATAGCTCCGGACTGGCCTCGCCAACACTGGTACCCTCTACTACGGAGTCTGGTAAAGAAGCCTCCATGGCCTTTACCTCTGATTCCTCATCTGTTATCTCAGAAGGACGGTCATTTGCTCAATGTCAAGCTACACTCTCTTCATCTAACAGCTTGGCATATTCTGTGTTGAAACACAGCAGGTCTCAACTTCCTCAACAAGTTTTAAATGTGATTATGGAAGCTAGAAGACCTAGTACAAGGAAAGTGTATGCAGAAAAATGGAAGAGATTTTTATTTTGGAGTACAGCAAAGCATTTGGAGATTTCTGAGCCTAATTTGAATGTGGTTCTTCAATATCTTACTGAATTATTGGACAAAGGTTTGTCCTTCTCTTCCATAAAGATTCATGCTGCAGCAATTTCAGCTCACTATGATTGTGACCCACCTTTGTTTTCGCATCCTTTGTTCAAGCAGTTTCTTAGAGGGGCAAAGAATATAAGACCCCCACGTAGAGCTCCTACTCCTGCTTGGGATCTCAATTTTGTGTTGGAAAAGCTTACTCTACAACCTTTTGAGCCTGCAGCTACTGCTGAATTGAAATACTTGTCATGGAAGACTGCTTTTCTGTTAGCCATTACTTCTGCAAGAAGGGTGTCTGAGTTGCAGGCCCTTATGGCAGTAGAGCCCTTTTTGATTTTCCATAAGGATAGGGTATCATTACGTACTAATCCTTCTTTTATGCCTAAGGTGGTTTCTAGTGTGGCTTTAAACCAAACTATTCATTTGCCTACGTTTTTTGCAGATCCTCAAAATAAAGGGGAAAAGATTTTGCACACTTTAGATGTACACAGGCAATTGCGTTATTATTTAAGCAGGACTAAGGATTTTAGGCAGTCTCAGCAGTTGTTTGTTTCTTTTGCTTTGAGTTCTCAGGGCAAGCCTGTGTCAAAACAAACTATTTCTAGGTGGATTGGTTTCTGCATTGCATTTTGTTATTCCCATCATGGCAAGGAGATTCCAGCTGGGATTAGGCCTCATTCCACCAGGGCTACTGCCACTTCAACAGCATTTCTAAGGGGGGTGGCAACTAAGGATATTTTGGAAGCAGCTTCTTGGAGTTCAGTGCATACTTTCTCTAAGCATTATCACCTTCCTATCTACTCTAAGTCTAGGGCTGGTTTTGCCACAGCTGTTTTGCAAGGCATGTTGTCAGCTCCTACTTCTTTGTAATTTGCCAGCCTCCCTTACCTCTGCTTTGGGATTCTACCCAATAGTCAGGACTGCAGCAATGGAAGGCGAAGAACATAGTACAGTTTTGTACCTACCATAAATGTAGATGTTCGAGGATTCCATTGCTGCAGTCCAATTACCCTCCCTCCTTCCCTCTCTATTTAGGGGTGGTTGTGTAGGTGAGTTTACATGTTTATATTTTTGTATATATTGTTGTATATATTGTACATGTTTTTGGTGCAGGTTTTTTGGGACTTGTCTTTTTAGGGTCTTCTGACATCTGGGGCAAGAAAACACTGAGGATATGACGTCGGTCATGCGCATTAGTACCCTGACGTACTGACGTCAGTCTAATGCGCCCTGACCGACGTCAGCCTTATACTCTGGTATTCGGGCCGACTGGACGCGGACTATACCCAATAGTCAGGACTGCAGCAATGGAATCCTCGAACATCTACATTTATGGTAGGTACAAAACTGTACTTTCTGCCCTTTGGTCTCACCACAGCCCCCTGGGTGTTCACCAAATGCATGGCAGTAGTGACAGCTCACCTGAGACGTCGGGGATTCCAGGTGTTTCCGTATTTGGTTGACTGGCTTCTGACCGCCCCCACCAGGCATCTATGCCTCCAAAACAGGGACGCCACTATTAAACTTTGTGCTCAGTTAGGGATCTCCATAAATTGTGAAAAATCTGCATTATTGCCCTATCAATCTGTGATTTTTATAGGTGCAGAGGTAGACGGTGAACATGACAGCTCGTCTCCACGCCGAAAGGTCACAAAACTTAAATCTCTCAAATTCAGTGTTTTCTCCTGTTGCGGAAGGCCAAAGCTTAGTGGGTTCTTCAACTCCTCGGGACTATGGCTTCCACCATTCTGTTAGTACCATTAGCCAGGTTGCGCATGAGAATTCTCCAGTGGCTTCTGTCTTCCCAGTGATCCTTCCAGTATCTCCCTCTGAGTCCTCCTATCCTGCTGACGGAATCATGCAAGAAGGACCTTCTTTGGTGGATAGCTCCCAACCCATTGATCACGGGCGCCCCGTTTGTTCCTGCCCAACCCATTGCCACTGTGACCACTGATGCCTCCCAGATCGGATGGGGGAGGTCATCTCGGCAGGACTGTCCAAGGCACATGGCAAGAACATGAGGCTCATCTATATATCAATGTTCTGGAGATGATGCCTCACGAGTGGTCTCTGAAATAGGAAACAGCGGAACAGATTTTCCGAAAATGGGGACAGCCTTGCTGAGGCCTTTTTGCCAGTCCAGTCAATGCCAAATGTAGCGGCTATTTTTCCCTCATTCCCCCTCCGGGGAAGACACCCAGAGATGCTCTGGCTGACGATTGGCCCATGGGACTTTTGTATGCCTTCCCTCCATTTCCTCTCATTTCCAAAGTGATTCAGAAAGCCAGTCGGCTGGGTAGCAAGTTGATCCTCATTGCTCCTTACTGGCCTCGTCAGGTCTGGTTCCCCTTCCTCGAGCCTCTTCTCCTGGGCGATCCTTGGATCCTGGACCCAGCTCTAGATCTGCTGACTCACATGTCAGGTTCGCTACATCCCTCAGTCCACACCCTCAAATGGACAGCGTGGCTGCTCCAGTTCCATCCCTAGTCAGGCTTCATGATGCATCATCCTCAGTGTCCCATATTCTTATGTCATCCCATAAACCATCATCTAGGTGGCTGTATGAAAGTAAATGGAAATGATTTTCTATTTGGGCACAGAAAATGAATGTAGATCCCTACACTGCTTCTATCCCTGTAATTTTGGAATTTCTCTCCGAGCTTTTTCAGCAAGGATCTGCCGCTGCCACCATCAGTCCAATTGGCGGCAATTTCTCATTTTCACTTAGGGTTTCCAGATACCAATTTAATGTCTCTCAAGCTATGCAAGACCTTTTTGAAAGGAGCCACTCTATTTAGGCCACCGCTGCAAGAACCTGTGGCTTCTTGGGATTTAAATTTTGTGTTGTCCAGACTGACATCTTCCCCATTTGAACCTTCCCACTCATTTTCATTGAAATTTTTGTCTTGGAAGACTTTGTTTTTGGTAGCGATCACGTCAGCTAGATGGGTATTGGAGCTACAAGCCTTGGTCTGTTAAGCCTCCTTATTTGATCTTTCACAAAGACAGGGTCTCACTGCATACTAATCCCTTTGTCCCCAAAGTTTGTTCCCCTGCTACCTTAAATCAATCCATAGAACTCCCAGTTTTCTTCCCTAATCACTGTAATGCAGCTTAATACCATTTTCATCAGCTGGATGTTCATAGACAACTACGTTTTTGTTTACAGCGGACCAAGGATTTTAGGAAATCATATCAACTATTCATTTCCTTTTCTGACTCCAGATTGGGCTTACTAGTTTCTAAAGTGACACTATCTAATTGGATTTCCAGTTGCATAACCTTTGTCTACAGTTCAGAGGGCAGACCTTTACCCTGTAGGATCAAGGCTCATTCTACTAGGTCGCTGTCCACCTCTGCAGCCTTTCAAGCAAGGGTCCCACTTGATATTTGTGCAGCAGCTACGTGGGCTACCCCTCACACTTTTATTACACATTACAAATTGGATTTAGCTTCTGGGGGTAGAGCATCCTTTTGCTCCACGGTGCCCAGGAGTATTTTCCAGTGAGCCACCCAAGAATACCGGCCCTAGGGATGCTGTCCCATATGTAAAAATGAAGGTGAGATTGGACTACACAACATAAAGAAGTTATGTACTCACCATAACGTTCCATGTTGGTAGTCCATCTCACCCTTCATTTTTACTAACTCGCCCTCGTACCCCCATGCTGGAAGAATCTGGAGATGATAGTGTAGTTGGCAGTGCATTCGCCTTACGTGCAGGCATTTCTGGTTCAAGTCTCACTGCAGCACAATCCATTGTCCATGGTAAAGCACGTTATGACTAATATTTGGGTTGGGAGGGTGGCCTAATGATTAAGGTGTTTGCCTTGCAAACACAAGATGCAGGGTTTGAGTCTCACAAGGGATAATTGGCTAGGCTTAAAATTGCTCGCAAGGGCAGTTAGCCTAGTACTAATCCTTGAATCCATGAATAATAATTTGGTTATCTTTGGTTAGAGACCCTTTAGTATTGGCTTGTTTGTTATAGTTATTTCTTCTTGTGAGCAGCAAACAAGAATAATAGCTAGCGTACTAGGGAAAGAAACTCCAACCCTAAGTAATTAAGCGGATTCCTGCCAAAAATACAATCTCTGAGGAAACTAAGCTGACTGCCAAAGGAGACCCAATAACGGTCAGAAATAACAGGAGCCCCTGTTAACTAACAGCGGAAAACTGCCAAAAACTAACACTCTCTACCTGATGTAGAAAAAAAAGCGCAATGGTGCCTGCAAGGAACTCTAAACTGGCACATAGGATACCAGACTAACAACAAGTTTAAACTAAGATTGCACCAAAAAGGCAAACAACGCAACTGCCTAGGATAATAGCAACCCTAACAACGCAATATTAACTCTAATACTATATTTGAATTGAAAAGAATTTGACACTTAGCCAGAGCCAAGAGAAGCATAACCGAATTAGTTGGCGCAGCAAACGAGATCTGGGGTTTGTACTGGTGCACTATGGGATACCTGCATAGCCACGTGCCAACCAGAAGTCTTTGAGCTTGTAAATTGTCAGAGTCCGAGCTGAGGATCGGCTCTGAACCCATATGTAAAAATGAAGGGTGAGATGGACTACCAACATGGAACGTTATGGTGAGTACATAACTTCTTTTTTAGAGAACCGGTACAACCTTGGGATTTGGCATTGGTTCAGCAAGCTCTAACAGCTGCCCCCTTTTGAACTTGCTTCTACATGCGATGTGAAATATCACTCTCTGAAAACTTTTTCTTATTGCTATCACATCGGCCAGATGCCTGTCAGAACTTCAAGCCTTATGCATTAAACCTCCCTATCTTATCTTCCGTAACGATAGGGTATCACTGAACTAATTCTTCCTTTTTACCAAATGGTGTCAGAGTGATCAATCAACCAATCTATTGATCTCCCAGTGTTCTTTCCTAACCGCTCTAAGAAGGGAGAGTATTGCCTGCACTCCTTGGATGTTTATAGACAATTATGTTTTTATCTGGACAGAACAAAATCTACCCGTAAATCAGACCAAATGTTTCTGGCCTTTTCTGGATCTAGATGAGGTTATCCTGTCTCAAAAGTTACATTGGCTTCATGGTTGAGAAATTGTATTACCTTTACCTACAACAAAAACACTTTGCCACACAGAGTGGAAACACATTCTACAAGATCTATGGCAACTTCAGCTTTCCATGCTAAGGCTTCCCTCAATGATATTTGCTCAGCTGCGACTTGGGCCAAACCTCATACCTTTATTAATCATTACAAATTGGACTTGGCCTCCCGAGGTAGAGCTTCTTTTGGCTCCATGGTGCTGAGGAATGTCCTTACCTGAGGGCCACCCATGGATACAGGTAGCTGGGGACTCTGTCCCATCAGTAAGGAATGAACAAAGATTAACATCAGATAAATAAGTTATGTCTTAACATAACGTTCCATCTGTGTTGTTGATCTTCGTTCATTCATTACTTCCCCCCTCCGTCCCCCATCTGGAGGTTCCTGGTTGATCTCATACTCCTTTATTGTAGGTCTTGTTATGACCAGAGGTAGCTTCTACTTTTATCTATCAACTTGCAACTCTATCTGAGGTAACAGGGAGCAGAGCATTCTGGGTAGGACCTTGGCTCGATAACTCATCAGTAATGAATGAACGAAGATCAACAACACAGATGGAACGTTATGGTAAGACACAACTTCTTTTTATAAGATGTGCCACGTAGAAGTACTTCTTGACCACCGTGGCAATGTGGTGGTCAAAGGTGAGGTGGCTGTCGACCTGGGTGCCCAGATCTCTTATGGCCCCTTCAGTGTTCAATGGGCTCCCAACAATATTCATGGAAACTGAGTTTTTTTCCAAAGGAGATAATGCATTTCTTGGCGTTAAGTTTCAGGTCATGATGCCGACAACAGTCAGTGGTCTCAGACTCTCTTTTGTGGGATGTCTGCATCACTTGAGTTGATAATGACTCCTAGCTTGCAGTCATCAGCAAACTTTGTTAGCCAAGGTCCTTCTGTGTTGGCCTGGACATCTGAGAAGTAGATGCCAAACATGAGAGGGCCCATGACCAAGCCCTGTAGGACTCAACTTGTGACTGGTCGACAGTCTGACTTGGAATCTGCAACTCATGAGGGTGCTTTCTCCTCTAATCAGCATCTTGGTAATGAAAACATTTTCATTTTATGGTCAAAGCCTGCCCCAGGTGATGAAATAAGCACTTGCATTGCTGAAAGGGACGCTTATGCCCCCTTACCCATGCATGCTCCCAACACATTTGCTAGTAGAGGCTACTTTTGCTGGATTTGGCAGGCTGTGCTTATGTCTTCCATGCACCGGCTTCCTGCATCATGATTGGACCTACACTCTTCAGCCATTGCCCTGTCAGAGCAGTGGCACAAGCTGGGCAGGAAGTATTATCCTTTCTCCCTCCACACAGATGGGCAAACCCCATCCTCCCTTTGACTATTGGCTTGGGTACTTGATGGAAATCTGTGGTCATATAGGATTTAGCAAAGTCTTTAGTCCTCTGCCATTGTTGCACAGGTTGGGATATTTAGCATATCCATCATCTGGGATGTATATAGGAGAGGCACGTCAGTCTTTTGATAGCAGTTTAGAGGACTGCCATTTCACTGAAAATATTTCTCTGAAAGCACTTTTGCTGATAGCATAGTATTGCCTTTTCTCAACTGTTGTGTGACTACTGTGTAGGCATGGTTATTTCTTTTGGGGGTGGGGGTGGGGCCTCCTGCAAAAAAAAAAAAAAATACTTCATGTTGTAAACGAAAGCACTTTTGATGAACCATTTTCAGATTTTCAGAGTTTGTCTTTGGAGAAAATGGTGTAAAAAGTGAGCGCTTTCCCTATTTCATATGAAATTCGAATAGCTGGCTGTCAGTGGATGCAACTTACAATTTATTACATTCATATGAAATAGCATCTTTGATTGGTTCATTGAATGGTTAAATGTTCTGCTACACCTGTTTTTGTTTAATATCTGATAAAGTATTGGTGACCATGCAAAAGTGTTCACTTTTTATCACTTATACATTAAACTTTGATTCTATTTGGAGTTCCTCAGCCATGTTTTGATTTGAGTTTTCCCTGCCAGCAGAGACACGTGCAAAGTACTAGTAATTTGTGGATAGTTTGGTTGCAAGAATGTTATGTTTCAGTCTGTTTGAAGAAGCCTGCAGCTGAGGACTACATTTTTCCTTTTATGTTTCCATGAATACAAGATATTAAAAGGGCAATAAAAAGCCAGACCACTGGTTTCTTCAAGGCTAAAAAATTAATCTTTTCTGAAAGCATGCAAGTTGTTTTTCACATCTGGAAGGAGAACAAAGATAAAAGAACAGACACCAATAAGCATGAGGCAAGAAATCCCAGCAGCAAATAAGACAAGAATGAAGAAAAAGACTGATGGTAAAAAGAGCCACTAGCTCAGTAAAGCTCCTGGTGTTAAAGGATCAACAAACCAGCCTGCGAACTACCGAAATGCTTGATTCGCCCACACCAAAACGTTTTAAAACAGAGGTTAACTGCCTACTTTTTCTTTACTTGATAACTTTGTAACTTGAGTCACTGGGTCTTCGCACTGGCAAATAAGCCCCCGGAACCCCTTAGAAGGTACAAACTGCCCTAATTAGTTATCTTCCTCTTTCGGCTTTTCCCAGTTAGGAGTCGCCACAGCCGCTAGTTTTGTTTAACAATATAATGACTGCATACAACTCCTTACCCCTCATTAAGGTTTTCACTGGTATTTATCTCAGCAGTATACTATAACAAAAAGCATATTTCAGAATATACTTACCTGCATGCTTTGAATACAGTTATTTTATGATTTGGTTCAGCCTATTACCTGCTGCTTCCCTCCCCCCTCCCAGTCATTGAACCGAGGTTGCATTGCCCTCTCACTCAAACTGCCATTTTCAAACTTCCAGTGCCCAGGACCCAGGCAGACTACACTATTAATATGCGGCATGCAAGTAAACCATTTCCTGACAAATGTTAAATCTGCTTATAATCTGTTCTGCCACAACTGCCTTTGTCAGTGCTTTCATTTAGCAAATACAGTATATGTAAATTGCATTCTGTGAACCGGTGATTTCTACTGGTAATACTAAGCATGCATATACAGTAACAAGAAGCGTATTTGTTTTTAACCGGACTTGGAAGCAAGCCGATATTACTATTGTTTGTGCTTGAATGCTGTAATATGTTGTGTGCTTGAATTCTTAAGATCTGTACGTGCTTAAACTTTAGAATGTGCAATGCGATTGACTTTTGAGGTATTTAATGTGCTTGAAATCTGTAAAGTGCAATCTGTTTGACTTCTGAATTCAGATTTGTGTTACTTGTTAGATAGCTAACTGAAACAGCAAATTATACTAACTGAAATATCCTTTTATGGTCTGTCCCCTGCCACTAGCTCAGTAAAGCTCCTGGTTAAGGGATCAACAAATGGGCCTGTGAACTACCAGAATGCTTGATTCAGCCAGACCTAAACCTTTAAAAGAAGAGAAAAGGTTAACAGTCTACTTTTTCTGTACTTGATAACTTTGTAAATAGTCACTGGGTCCTCGCACTGGCAGATAAGCCCCTGAACCCCTTAGAAGGTACAAACTGCCCTACCTAGCTATATTCACCCAAAATTGGGCTGCAAACAGTCAGTAGTTTTGTTTAACAATATAGTGACTGCATACAACTCCTTACCCTTCCAAAATTAAGGTTTTTGCTGGTGTTTACCCCAGCAATATACTATAACAAAAAGCATATTTTAGAATATACTTGCCTGCATGCTCTGAATACGATGGTCTTGTGATTTGGTTCAGCCTCGCTATGCTCGGGCTCACTCTGCACCCCACCCTGCCCCCAAATCCCACCCACCCCTAGCATTGCTACATTTATTAGTACTAGACCAAACCCCACTTTTTTTAACCACTCAGCAACAACTTCTCACACTGTAGAACCACCCTCATCCTAATACCACCTGTCCCCTAACTACCTTTCCTTGTCTAAGTTCAGACCTTTTTCATCTGTCATGCTATTACACAAAGTACTCTTTCTTACCGTACTACTATCCCTGTTGCTCATCCGATATCTCCTTACTGCATATGGATATCAGTCGTCTAGGATGTTCATAGTGTTACCCTGCTGCAGTCATCACACTTGGGTTATCCTGCCGTCAGGCGGTCCCGCAGTCGGCCAGAATTCCAAAGTCTTGGTCTGGCGTCAGTTGCTGTCGCTTCTTCCCTGACGTCAGAGCGCCAGGGGTATTTCAGAGGCATCCGACGCCATTATCTTCAGTCTTTCTTGCCGCGCGGTGCCCGAAGCAGAAGCAGTTCGCAAGTGCCGGTTGGCTGACACCTGAGATTTTCGAATCGAGTTTCAGTCCGAAGTCTTCAAAGCTAGGTACCCCGTTGGGGAACCTTTTCTTGCGTCAGTCCAATGTCAGAAAAAGTTAACAATTGCATTTCTTGTGGGAAGTAAATACCTCATAAGGACTTTCATTCTTTTTGTATACCTTGCCTAGGCCCAGACCACGATGTCACTGGTTGTCAGTTTTGTGCTAGGTTCAATAAGCGAACTATAAAGCTTTGCTTTGATTTCGCACGACACTACTTCGGTAGAAGATTTAATTACACTATGCCGTCGGAGTAACCGACTACTGGCATGCATAAAAAACGCAAGGATAGGGACAGGCAGCCTAGATCCAAGCTGGACTCAGAGGCCTCGGCTGGCCCGGTCGCCGGTTCTCCGGTTTTCAGTGAGGCACCTACGCAGCCCCTGGCTACCGCTGAATTGGATCCCCGGACCGCATTGGATCCCTCAGCAGAGATTTCTAGGCCGACGCAGCCTTTTTCCTTAGGCCCAACCGATGACATCGCAGTAGGGAAAGGCCGGTGCTGCAGAAACACCTTCGGTTTCTGAAGGTGTATTCAGACCGACTACCCGCACCATTAAATCTTATGCTAAGCTTAAGACTCCTCTAAAACCAAAAAAGCCTACACTTCAGTCTCCAGGTCAAGGCCCTATGCCTAAGAAACAGATGCTTAAAATGGCTGAAGATTTAATTTCTTTGATCAGGGGTTCCCAACCCCCCCCCCCTCAACAAAAGGCCTAGACAAGAGGAGGATTATGCCTCCTCTGATCAGGTGTCTGTTTTCTCAGGCTCCTCTGAGGAACAGGATTACTCTTTTCCCCCTTATGAAGATTCTGATGCTGAGGACTCAATTCCCTCAGCTTCTCCCCCTGAAGACTACTCCTTTGGGGAAACCTTACACACCATGAGGGAACATTTCCACTGGGAAGGTCAGGACTACTCTGACTCAAAGAAAAGGCTCCGGGAGTTTTTACTTCCCCAGCACAGACCTCTTGCTATCCCCCCTGTTTTGGACATAGTAGATGATGTTTTCTTAGAATCTAGTTTAAATCTAGTTTAAATCCAGATTCTCTGCCTCCTGCTCCAGCCAAACCAGATAGATACTATAGAGTGCCTGACTCTCACAAATTCCTTTACAAAAGCCGTGCTGCTGATCCAGAGACAATCTCCCAGGGTCCCAAAGGGGCTAAGGCTTCTATGGCTAAAAATCCTGTACCTTCGTAAAGGGACTCCAGAGCACTAGACAGGTGGGGGAAGAAGGTTTACACCTCTACTACTCTAGCTATGAGAGCACTAAATTGTCAATTTCACATGCTTAAATACCAGCAATTCCTTATGTCTCCAATAAAACAAAAGATGGGCACGCTCCCTCAACAGTCTGAACTCAAGGAAATGCAAGATCTGTTGCATGCAGCTGAACAGGTGGGCAAACATACTTTGCAATGTGGTTTTGATGCCTTGGAAGCTTCCTCCAGAGCAGCTGTTACAGGGTCTGTTATACGTAGGCATGCATGGTTAAAGGAACAATCTCTGCCTGATCATGTTAAAGCAAAGTTACTGGATGTGCCCCTACAGCAGGATGTTTTATTTGGGGTTAAAGCAGAGGAGGTTTTAAAGAAAATGGAGGATAAGGCAAAATCTATGCAGACGGTCAAAGATTTCTTACAGGTACAGCCCCCACGCTTCAGCAGAAATTGGCCAACAAAAAATTGGTCCTTTCCTGCTTCTGACAGGCCACAGAGGGGTAAATACAGGTGCCCAAGGGGCAGAGGACAAGCACAAATCCCTTACAAACCTCGCCAATGGGGCACTTAAACAAAAAGGGAGGAGAAGACAGATCCCAAGCCACTAGAAGGCAAACACAATGACTTAAACATCAAACTGCCAAGCAAAACCCTCTTTGCAGCTCCCTTGGGAGGAAAATTAACACTTTTTGCAGACAACTGGCGCATCGTCACAAAGGACAAATGGGTCCTAGACATTATCTCACACGGATACAGATCCCATTTCCACACCTTGCCAAGGATAAAAGGAATGTCAAACCTGCCACAAAATCAATGGGCAGAGGCACAAAAACAAATTACAGCTCTCGTGGACATGAAAGCCATCCAACTGGTACCTACACAGGAGCAAGGCCAAGGATTTTACTCAAGGCTCTTTCTAGTCCCCAGAAAGGACAATGCTTGGAGACCCATTCTGGACCTTTCAATTTTAAACACTTTCTTGCAAGTACCCAAATTCAAGATGCTAACACTACAGCAGCTTCTTCCCATGTTGGGCAAGAAAGCTTGGCTAGTAACGTTGGACCTCAAGGAGGCATACCTGCATGTCCCTATCAGACAAAATTGCAGAATATACCTCCGTTTCATTGCAGGTTCAACCCATTACCAATTCTCTGCACTGCCCTTTGGCTTATCTACTGCACCCAGGGTCTTCACAAAATGCCTGGCACCAGTAATTGCATACTGCAGACAGAGGGGAATTCAAATATACCCATACCTGGACGACTGTCTCATACAAGCAGAAAGCAAGGACATTCTCTTACAACACCTGGCTTTTGTAAGACATCGTCTAAGTTGCCTAGGGTACACAGTAAACAAACAGAAATCAAAACTAGTGCCCTCACAAACTATGACATTCCTGGATGCCAGCTTGAATACAACGGCCCAGATGGCTTATCTGACGGCAGACAAACAACTACAATTAACTCAATACTTCAGAACAATGGCAACAAAGACCCAACTCCCTGCAAGAAAAATTCTGCAGGCCTTGGGCTTCATGGCATCTTGCATACTACTAATACCATTTGCAAAACTGCATATGAGGAAATTACAATACCACCTAAAAGCGTATGGACTCAGTCACAGCTTGGAAACCATGATAACTCTCATTCCCTGCCTTCAACAGGAGTTTCTATGGTGGTCACAGGCTTGTCACCTCAACAAGGGTCAGCCTTTCACCCTACCCCCAGCCAGGCAAACTATGACAACAGACGCATCAGACTATGCCTGGGGGGGCACACATGACAGGACGGTGCGTTCAAGGCTTATGGACAGCAGATCAAAGGAATCTGCACATCAATCAAAAAGAAATGTTAGCTGTACAAAATGCTCTGACAGCCTTCAAGGACCTCTTGCATCCAGAACAGCTTATCATAAGGACAGACAACACCACAGTAATGTGGTACATAAACAAACAAGGGGGCACACACTCCTACCCCTCTATGCAGACAAGCAATGACCTTGTGGAACACAGCACTGGCTTACCAAGTTCAATTTCAAGCTCAATTCCTGCCAGGAATAAAGAACATATTGGCAGATGACCTAAGCAGAAACTTCATGGATCCCCACGAATGGAAACTGGATCCACAAGTATTCGCAATGATAACTCAAAAGTGGGGGCTCCCAGACATAGACCTGTTTGCCAGCCCTCAAAACTATCAGCTAACAAAGTTTTGCACAAGGACTTTTCACCAACAAGCTTGGAAAGTGGACGCGCTCTCATTCAGTTGTAAAATGCTAACAGTATATGCCTTTCCTCCACTACCCCTACTCATAAAGGTGCTACTGAAAGTCAGGATGGAGAGACCCCGAATGATACTCCTTGCTCCAGCCTGGCCATGCCAGCACTGGTACCCACTATTAAGGAATATGGCCCATGGCCCACCATGGATTCTACCACAAATTACCCACCTGCTCACACAACAAGACAATCAGATTCTACACACCCAGCTCAAAACCTTAAACTTGGCTGCATGGCAAATCACCTAGGCAACCAGCCAGCTCCTCTCTCACAAGCTATTATGGAAGTTATTCTGGAGGCCAGGAGGCCCAGCACCAGGAAAGCCTACTCAGACAAATGGAAAAGGTTTTGCACCTGGAACTAAGCTAAAGGCCAAAATACCCTTCAGCCTGACATACCTCAGATTCTGCAATATCTAACTGAGATGTTACACAAAGGGCATTCTTTTTCATCTATTAAAATCCATGCCTCAGTTATTTCTGCTCACTACAACACGGATCCTCCCTTATTTTCACATCCACTCTTAAGGCAGTTTCTCAGAGGGGCCAAGAACATTAGGCTTCCCAGGAGAGCACCAACACCTACTTGGGACCTCAATTTTGTTCTGGAAAAACTCACGCTACCTCCTTTTGAACCAGCTTTCGCAGCTAACCTAAAGTTTATATCATGGAAGACTGCCCTGCTGCTAGCAATCACTTCAGCTAGAAGAGTTTCAGAGCTTCAGGCACTAATGGCAGTAGAGCCTTTCCTCATTTTTCATCAAGACAGGGTTTCTCTACGAACTAACCCCTCCTTTATGCCTAAGGTGGTATCCAGTGTGGCCCTAAATCAAACCATCCATTTACCCACCTTCTTTCCAAATCCACAGAACAAAGTAGAAAGACTCCTGCATTCCTTGGACATTCACAGACAGCTACGTTACTACTTGGATAAAACTAAGGTTTTCAGAAAATCTGACCAGCTTCTTGCATCCTGTGCTACAGCATCACAAGGAAAGGCTATCTCAAAACAAACCATTTCCAAATGGATAGGACATTGCATATGTTTTTGCTACACCCACCATGGAAAACCAGTTCCTGCTACCATAAGGCCACACTCTACCAGGGCAGCAGCTACATCTACAGCCTTCCTCAGGGGGGTACCAACCAAGGATATTCTGGAAGCTGCAACTTGGAGTTCAGTACACACCTTCACCAAACATTATCACTTGCCACTTTACTCTAAGACCAGGGCGGGCTTCGCCACTGCAGTTTTGCAGGGCCTTCTAGACCCTCTAATCCTGTTTGACTCCACCGCCCTTTATTAGCTTTGGGATTCTACCCAAGTGTGATGACTGCAGCAGGGTAACACGATGAACATAGTACAGTTTTGTACCTACCATAAATGTAGATGTTCGAGTGTATATCCTGCTGCAGTCCAGGTAGCCCTCCCTCCATCCCCTCTAAAACTAGCTGAACTTATCTCTATTCTATACAACCTCTGTGGTGTATTTGCTTGTGCCCAAGGGTTTTGTTTTACTTTTTTCAAGATAGCTATATATACACATATATATATATATATATATATATATATATATATATATACATATACATATATATATATATATATATATATATATATATATATATATATATATATATATACACACACACACACACATATTTTTGCCTACCTATTAGGGGCACCTGACATCTGGGGCAAGAAAAACTGAAGAAATAGGTTCATAGGTTCATAGGTTCATACTAGGCTATCTGCCCAAGGGCATTTATAAGCCTAGCCCATAGTTATGTGGCTTTCGCCACCCCTTTAGTTTGAATAAAAACTATGCCTATCATTTTGCTGTGCCTCTGTCAAGCAGTGACACTGAAGTAATCCCTGGGGTATATCTGCAATCTCCCATCCATTGGTCAAGATTCCTCTTGAACAAGGCCAGAGGTGCTCTGCCTCACATGTACCGGGATTTTGTTCCACAGCATAGGGAGTCTCTGGGTGATGAATCTGTCCCTCCAGCACATTCTATTTATAACCGTGTCAAGGTTTAAGTCTCACGCCCTTGTGGTTCTGAGGGTTCTAGATGTTTTGTGGTGAAGCATATTCATCAAATCTGGGTTTGACATGGCCTTATATGTCAGGCACAGGTCACCTCTGAGCAAGCGGTATGAGACTGAATAGAGCTGGAGTTCTTTCAGTCGGGCAGCATAAGACATATTTTTGAGACCCTTTATCCTTTTGGTGAGGAACTTTTGGGGCCTTTCAAGCTGCAGCAGGTGTCTGGTCAGATACATTCCGAACGGGGCATTGTACTCAATCATAGGTCTAATGAGTGATGAGTACAGGGGGACGATGACCTCCCTTGATCTAGATGTGAATCCTTTCATGATCAGGTGGGTGATATAGAAGGTTTTCCTAACTACTTTAGCAACATGAGTGTCAAGCGAAGGCTACTGTCAACCTGGGTCCCCAGATCTCTGATGACTTTTTCTGTGCTCAGTGGATTGCCACCTATATGGTAGCTAGGGGTAACCTTGTTTTTCCTGAAGGGTATGACTATGCATTTTTTGGCGTTTAACTTCAGGCCATGGCTCTGGCACCAGTTATCCGTTTCTGTGAGGCCCTTCTGGAGGATATCTGTGTCAGATGTGTTTTCGACTATGGCGCCCAGTTTGCAGTCATCTGCAAACTTTGTCAGCCATAACCCTCCTGTGTTTGCTTGTACTTCAGAAAAGTAGATGCCGAACAAGAGTGGACCCAGGACTGAGCCCTGTGGGACACCACTTGTGACAGGCTTTGAGTCTGACATGGCTCCAGCAACTCTGACCCTGTGGGTTCTGTCACTTAGCCAGTTTGCAACCCATCTTGTGATGTATGGGTTTACATTCAAGCTGATGAGTTTTCGATGATACCTGAGTGGGGTATTGTGTCAAGGCCTTTGCCAGGTCGAGGTAGGCTGTATGGACTGCCTTTCCCTCATCAATGGCCTTGGTGACTGTCTCGAAAAAGTCAACCAAGTTTAAGAGGCAGGATCTGCCTTTGACAAAGCCAAACTGGGTTGGATCCAAAGTCTGCAAGTTCCTATGTCTTTATTTATGAGTTCCATTATGATCCTCTCCATGGCTTTGCAGATAAGGCTTGTCAAGCTAATGGGGCGGTAATTTCCAGGGTCTGTGGAGGCACTGCCCTTATGAAGTGGGACCACAGTCGCCGTGCGCCACTCCTTGGATGCGTATCCTGAGATGAGGCTAAGATTAAACAGCTGTCCTAACTGTGGGTTTAATTCCTCGTTGAGTTCATGAAGCACACAGCCGGGACACCATCGGTCCCATGGATGCTGTGTTTTTGCCTTAGTGAGGGCAGTTCTCACCTGGGCGTTGGAGATGTTTGGGGGCTACAATCCTCTGGAATAGATATCTCTCCTTTTGGGGAGGGGAGAAGTTTGCACTGAACCTGTCAGCCAGTATGTTGGCAATGTGTGTAGGTTCAGTAATTTTCACATCATTTTGAACTAATTCTGAGCATATCTGGGAGTTTCCTCCTAGGTTTCTAACATAGCTAAAGAAGGCCTTATGATTCTCTTTAGAGTCCTTGGCGATTTTTCTCTCAAAATTTGCCTTGGATGATTTTATGAGAGCTCTTAGTTTTTTACTTATAATGATCAAAGGTGTCTTACCTTTCAAGGATTTTGCTCTATCTTGTAGTAGCTTCCTCCTTTTGTTGTAGAGCTTGTTTATGGCTGGGGTCCACCAGACTGGACGCTTGCCTTTGGTACAGAGAGTCTTAGTTTTGTTTGGGATTGCCTGATCCATGCAGTCCTGTAGGTGCTGGTAGAAGGCATTTGTAAGTGATTCAGCGGTTTGAGTAATGTTTACCACTGGCTCAGGGGCCTTAAAGGAGACCACACTAGTTTTTAGTAGTGTGAAATCGGCTTTTGTGAAGTTTTTCACTGTGGTCTTTTTTGTTTCAGGTGGGGGCGGGATGAGGACCTCCAGCAAGATTAGTTTATGATCTGATCTCACCAGTGAGGGGTATACTTCCGGTGTTGAACATTTTGATCCCATGTTCGTGATGATGAGATCAAGTATGTTTTCTCCTCTTGTGGGGATGGTGACTAGTTGTTCCATGGCATTTGAGTTTATGAACTCCAGGAATCTTTGGGTTAGAGTGTTCGGGCTTGAGTAGTGTTCCCAGTCTATATTAGGGTAGTTGAAGTCACCTAGTATGATGGTGTTTGGAGATACATTTATCCCCTCCAACATTTATCCCCTCCAATGTTTTCAGGAAGGCCATGTGAGGTTCCTGAGTTTGAGAGGGTGGCCTGTAACATGCTACAAATTGCAGAGCAGTCTTGCCTATGGTTAATTGCACCTGGATGGTCTCCGATGCATCGTGCGTTGCCACCAACCTTGAGGTGTGGGTGTCCTTTATGAATATGGACACCCCCCCCTCCTTTCTTGGTGTTGTCCGGATTTTGGGGGCGGAACGCATGATATGAGGTGAAACCTGTTAGTGCTGGGGTGCTCTCAGGAGCCTTGAACCAGGTTTCTGTCACAGCACAGACATCGATGTTCTCCATATTGAGAAGGGCCTCGAGTGCGTGCATCTTGAGATTGAGACTTCTGGCATTGAGCAGCATTACCCTTAGTTTTTTTCCTTATTGGTGTTGTAGGGAGGTAGGTATAGTATTTGAGCGTTGCCTAAAAAGGCACTATGGGGTGGCAAGAGCCTTTGCCAATATCCGGAAGCCCAGGGGTGACAGGTGCAAGCCGTCCCTTGCAGCAGCGTGGCTTGTCCAGCATGTCATCCCAGGCAGACAGACATTGGATCCCCTTTGAATGACACCAGAATTTAAGCCAATTATTAAAGCTGATCATCTTATCACTGTATTGTGGCATCATTCTAGGTGAAGGTAGGATACTGCTCAAGGTCAGGGTCATACCTGCCTGGGCTACATAATCAGAGAGCTCCTCGATGTCCCTTTTCATGTAGTCCAAGGAGGTACGTCTCAGGTCGTTGACACCAGCGTGGACAATGACCGAGTCATACTTTTACCTGCTGTTGAGAGACCTGAGTGCTTGCGTTATGTGGTGGATTCTAGCGCCCGACAGGCAGCTTACTGTGACCTTCTCTTTACTCAGTCTGGTGTATGGAATCACCAATGACAAGTGTGTCTGGCATTTTGTTTGGCCTTAAGGGCTGTGACTGTTTGACACTCTGACTGTGTGGTCTATGTGTTGCATGTGTTGGGTCGTGAGGTGGTAGTTGTTTGGGTGTCTGCTTTGGTGGCCTCTGCTGTTTTGGTAAATTTTGATCAGAGCCTCAGTATGTCTTTGTGTGAGTATGTGCATGATTTGAAGTTGTGATGGTACCATGTGTGACTGGGTATGTATTGTGTGTGGTTACCTTCTCCTCCTGTCTGGTCTTGCCAGTCCTATGTTGAGAGAGCTCAGCCTCCAGTTTGGCCGTATAGTTGCATCTCTCGCATGTATTTGTGTTTTGTGGGAGAAGGAGAGGATTGTCTGTGTACATGAGGCAGTTGTAACATTGCCTCAATATTCCCAGGTTCACCAGTTGAGCTGGAGAGGACACTAGCAACTGATCCTCGACATACTAGAAGTAGTAGATAAAGAGACTTTCAAAGTACTCCGGGAAGTGGGTTTTAGGCTGGTGGGGTACTATCTATAATAAGAGTGCTTTATCAAGGTGCAAGTACTGTAGGAGTAAGTGCTAGGCTTTACAGATAGAGAATAGTCTACTTGGGAATCAAGTAGAGATGAACTTTTCAGTTATAGGATATGCTGGTTAGATCAGCAGTGCAGCTCGAGGAAGGTAGTTTTAAGGAAAATTGGAAGAGTGGAATTTAGATGGCCCAAATAGTTTAACCTTGTTTAACCGCTGCTCTTGTGTGCAACAGTGGTAACTCAGCTAAATCGTGCTTACGGCGTTTAGCGTGTTTTATAGCAGGGGCTGAAGGGAGCTAGGAATTGGCCCAAAGCGACCAATGGACTACTAGTTTCTGGCTGAAACTTCACCAAATCAGACAAAAGGCCGCTCAGTGCTTCCCACTCCCACTGGTAAGCAAAGAAACTTCCCTCCTTCCTAATAAGGCAATGGATCAGTAACAGGAACTAAAAACAAAGCCCAGGGATCAGCAACTCTGAAACTGGACTACTCTAGTTCAGTAAGGCGGGAAAACAAGAGATTTTTTGTTTTATTACAGAGACAAGGAAAAAACAGACAGTAAATGCTATAAATGCTGTAAATCGGCTAGCGACTTTAGTGTGTAGCCTACAGAAAAAATTTGCAACAATTAGTAACTTAAAGTGCAATAAACAGTGTAAAATGCAGAAATCACTTAAAGTAGCAATAAAACAGGCGAAATGCAGTCGCTAGCTTAAATAACAGTGGGAAAGCCACAAAAATACTTATATCTGGTAGAAAGTCACTCTTTTAGCTCTCTGCTGCTTGGATCACTCTGCAGGCCACCACGAGGATCTGTGCTGAGTTGGTACAAGCTGGAAAAACGCGTGTTTAGCGTGTTTTATAGCAGGCGGCTGAAAGGAGCTAGGAATTGGCCCAAAACGACCAATGGACTACTAGTTTCTGGCTGAAACTTCACCAAATCGGACAGAAAGGCTGCTCAGTGCTTCCCACTCCCACTGGTAAGCAAAGAAACTTCCCTCCTTCCTAATAAGGCAATGGATCAGTAACAGGAACTAAAAACAAAGCCCAGGGATCAGCAACTCTGAAACTGGACTACTCTAGTTCAGTAAGGCGGGAAAACAAGAGATTTTTTTTTTTTTTTTTTTTTTTGTTTTTTTACAGAGACAAGGAAAAAAACAGACAGTAAATGCTATAAATGCTTTAAATCGGCTAGCGCACTTTAGTGTGTAGCCTACAGAAACAATTTGCAACAATTAGTAACTTAAAGTGCAATAAACAGTGTAAAATGCAGAAATCACTTAAAGTAGCAGTAAAACAGGCGAAATGCAGTCGCTAGCTTAATAACAGTGGGAAATCCACAAAAAATACTTATATCTGGTAGAAAGTCACTCTTTTAGCTCTCTGCTGCTTGGATCACTCTGCAGGCCACCACGAGGATCTGTGCTGAGTTGGTACAAGCTGGAAAACGCGCGTTTAGCGTGTATTATAGCAGGGGGCTGAAAGGAGCTAGGAATTGGCCCAAAACGACCAATGGCGTCGGATGCCTCTGATATACCCCTGGCGCTTTGATGTCAGGGAAGAAGTGACAGCAACCGACACCGGACCAAGACTTTGGAATTCTGGCCGACTGCGGGACCGCCTGATGGCAGGATAACCCAAGTGTGATGACTGCAGCAGCGTATACACTCTAACATCTACATTTATGGTAGGTACAAAACTGTACTTTTCCACTATCCTAGATTTAATTATGTAATTGGGGTGGAGTATAAAAGAGGCTGGATTTTTGTATCAATTTGTTCTGAGGAAGTCCCCTTACTGGGGAAGAAAGCACTTAACGTTTTTGTGGAATAAACTTTTGAAGCCCATGCAGTTTAGGTGGTTCTTTCTCTTGCTGGTACAATTTATTTGATTCAATGTTTGCAGTTTGTGCACTGTCCTAGATCCCAAACATCCATCCCATCAACAACACATTACACTCACTCACCTCCTTCATGCTTTACCCTCCCTATCCCCTAAACACTATCATTTTACTAGACCTAGTTGCATTACTCCTAAAACTAGACATTATTACAAAATATTATTCAAAATCTTAAAACTCAGGCTGTACTACAATGCAACAACTGCAGCAACTACTTTGCCCTCATTCCCCATCCGGGGGAGTCACCCAGGGATGCTCTGGTCCACAGTTGGCCTTCGGGACTTCTTTGCTTTTCGACCCTTTCCTCTCATACCCAAAGTGATTCAGAAAGCAAAACTGTTGAAGAGTACCCTGATCCTCATTGCTTCTTACTGGCCTTGCCAAGTCTGGTTACTCTTCCTATGGCCCTATCTCTTGGAAGAACCATGGATCCTGGAACCATCTCCAGACCTTCTGATTCACTAGTCAGGACAGTTCCATCCTACCATCCAAACCCTGAAATTGACAGCATGGCTGCTCCAGTTCCAAGAATAGCCAGGTGTATATCCCTTACTCCTACCATTAAACACATCCTCATTTCTTCCCACAAACCTTCTACCAGGAAATTATATTCCAGCAAATGGAAAAGGTTTTCCATTTGGGTGGCTAAATAAGGCATAGATCTCTACTCAGCCCCCATAGTCTATCCTGTCCCTTCCTTGCATCTGTTTTTCCAGAAGGAGCTGCAGCTGCTACCATTAGAGTCCAGTTGTCTACCATATCAAGTTATCATTTTAGAAACATGGGAAACCCTATTATGTCCCAGTCTTTACATAAAACCTTTTTGAAAGGCATTATCCTTCTCAGACCTCCAATCAAGCAACCTCCAGAACCCTGAGACTTAAATTTAGTTCTGACATGATTAATTTCTTCACCCTTCGAACAGTCTTCTTCATTCGACTTGAAATTGTCTTGGAAGGCATTGCTCTTGGTTGCTATAACTTCTGCTAGGAGGGTTTCAGAATTGCAAGTTCTGACCATTTGACCTCCATATGTTATATTCCATAAGGATAGAGTCTCCCTAAGAACTAATCCTTCTTTCCTCCCTAAGGTATGCTCAGAACATAATGTAAATACAACCATTGAATTACCAGTCTTCTTCCCCAATTACAGTAATAAATCTGAATACAGATTACATCAATTAGATGTCCATAGAATTATCCGTTTTTACCTACACAGGACTGAAGATTTTAGAAAATTGGATCAATTGTTTCCTTCTCAGACAAAAACAAAGGCTTGTCTGTTTCTAAGGTGACTCTGTCTAAATGGCTTTCAGACTGCATCTCCTTTGCTTATAAAAATGCTGGGAAGCCACTACCTGCTAAAGTGAAAGGCCATTCAACCAGAGCAGTATCAACTTTATATGCCTTCAAATCAAAACTCTGCCGTTTGTGCAGCAGCTACTTGAGCAAGACCTCATATCTTTGTCACTCAATGCAAATTTGATTTGGCCTCCCGGGACAGGTCATCCTTTGGGTCCACTGTGCTGGAGTCTCTTTGCTTGAGCCACCATGGATACAGGTGCTGGGGACGCAGTCCAATCCAGCAAGAATTATGGCAAGATAGGACTACATAACATTAAGAAGTTATATACTTACCGTAACGTTCCATGTTTGTGGTCCATCTCGCCTACATTCTTGCGTCCCACCCTCCTTCCCCCTTCCTGTATCCTGGAGGAACTGGTGGGACTATCCATTATGTTGTCTGACCTTGTTATAGTTGTCTGTCCACCTAGAAGGGATAGTTGAACAGAGTCCTTTGTTTGTACATAGTTATTAGTAGTATAATTACTATTATGCATTTACTTTCTTGCAAACAAGATGTGGGGAATTGCTGTGGTGCACCATGGGATAGGGGATGGCCTTAAGCCAGTAAAAGCTCTCTAACTTTAATATCTGCCAAGTCAGAAACTACGATTGGCTTCAAACTCATCCAGAAAGAATGTAGGCAAGATGGACTACAAACATGGGACATTATGGTAAGTACATAACATCTTATTTACACCAGAAACAACAAATGCAACAGCAGGAGTAGACTGGGTAGAAATACAAGAATATACAAAAAAAAGTAAAGAGAGGCACACATGTAAACTTGCTCACCACAAATATATGCCATAAACTTACAGTTCAGTTTTCCTACTGCAGAGAGAGACTTTTGAAGTGAGCTATTCAGAGAGTTTTGTAAACAACACTTGCAGTATTTGCATATAATTAATATATATTATAATATGTAGATGATTCTATTGCTTGTCTAACCAGAGGAGGCTCTTGAGCTAAAAAGCCATAGCAGTAAAGTTCTTCCCTCACAAAAATTAGAGTACATTTCCTAACTGATCTGTCTACAGTTTTGCTTTGCTGTTACTTTACCCCAGTCAGTCTTTCTTACCTTTATAGAGATTTTTACAAAATGTAAGGGACTTTTACAGAAATATGCCTGTTTAGACCTCATAGAAAAGGTGCAATTTCATATGTAGCCTGCATTACCATTGACAATATGCCTTGCAGGGTCTTCCTGTTCGTACCCCACAGAAATGTTTTAAGAACATGAATATGGTTTCAGAGTTTGTGGTGTGGTGAACGTTCTGTAATCAAATTAAAAGTACTGCCTTGCCCAAACTGTTGTGGGAGAATTGGAGGTCCAGATTTTCTCCAGGGCTGCAGGCTCTCAAGATGCCTCATGGAAGGATGTAAAATTTAGGGAGATCAGATGACCACAGTTATTTTACAAATGTGTATGGTTAGGTGATGGAAACTGCTTACTTACCGGGCCGCACACTGTTACTTCATTGATTTTTTTTGTGCCAATTCTGTGTTCCGGGTGTAGCCCTGCTCCATTTGTCCTCTCTTCGCTCGGGCTCACTCTGCTTCCCTATCCTGCCCTCAATTTCCACCCGCCTCCACTACTTCTAGATTTATCCATTGTCCAAGTCGGCTGACCCTCTGTGCCACACCCACCAGCCAATCATACCTATTCATCCAGTACCTACTCTCCAAAGAAAGTCCCAACCCCAAATAGCTAACACCTCCCACACACTCCCCCATTCTGCCTTGGCCCCTCCTATTCTCAACACTTTCATCAACCAGCTGTCCTCCCGTCCACACTACGCCTCCTTTTAATACAATAACTCCCCTCTACCCATTACAACTCCAATATGCCTCCTTTACCCCACCACCACCAACTTACTACTCTTCTATTACTAGCCTCCCTACTCACATGTCTCACCATAGCCACCATCAGCACCACTTACCATCTCCCAACCACGCACTATAACGACCTCAAATACCCCACCCTACCCCACAGCAATATCAACCCCCCCTAGTCTTATAGGCATACTCCCAACAACCAAATTCCCACTCCTTCCAAAAAAAAAAAAAAAAAAAAAAAAAAAAAAAATTTCCAGTACCACTCACTAATACAGCATCTCAGAACTATAACATCCATAATTACCCAGCTATTATTAAGTGGTGGTATTTAACCTAACCCAGGCCCTGGATCCCCCACCACTAACCACAATTCTTACCTTCCGTTCAAACAAAACCCCAACGACTTACTAATGCTAAACTTAAGTATCTGCAGTATAATGAACAAAACAGAAGAGCTTCATTCCACCATCTCTTTATGCAACACTGACATCATAGTCATTACTGAAGCATGGCTTAAACCACATCAGGGGCATTTCCATAACCCCACCAGAGTATAATATTCTTGGGTCTGACCGGGTACATAAGAGGTGGTGGAATAGCCCTACTTCATAAAACTAACTGAAGTTCAATTCCTATGTAAAGATACCCCAGGCTTCAAAAACGCTGAGACCGTACTCTCAAAACTGTCTGTCTTTAAATAAACACACACACATCTTAACTTAATTGGCATCTATATAACCATAGGCGAGAACCTATCCATCCTAGAAATTATACTCCACTGGGCCTCATTCCCTTCCCCAGGAAACCATCATATTAAGCAATGTTAACATCGACTGGCGATCTATCCACTCTCCCACTCCCACCTGCCATATCAGTCTGTATAACTTCACCCAACTCATTCAGTCCCCCTCACGTATAGACAAGGCCACTAAAAGGGCATCCACATTAGTCGATCCTCACCAACCAACCCAGTATTGCCCAACAATGTGGCACACTAGCCAACGCTGTGTGACCACAACCCCACCTTTATCCTTAGACATAAGCTGAAAACCAACAACTTCCCCCCTCCCTCCTACATACCTGCTACCACACAAACTTCCCCAAAGAGGATTTCCTGAGAGCTTTAAAATATTGTGACTGGTTTCCCTTCAAAACCCCTCCACTAGACAGAGCAGTTGAATACTTCAACTCCACATTCTAAGCATCCTGAACCGCCTAGCCCCCATCAAACCAGTTGGGGTACACAATACCCCTCCACCTGGTGCCAAAAAAACCCCACAAGAACCTTACTCCAAAATAGGGACAAAGCCTGGAAAACCTGGCGCCATCTGAAATACCCACAACTAGACAAGCCTTTCTTGAACTTGGAAATAAGGCCAAAAAAAACGGGTAAAGCTGGATAAGCAAAATGAGTACATCTCCCAACAAAGAAAGCATAATACCAACCCTCAAATTCTGGGCAACAGGAAGTAGTATCCTTCAGCCTGGCAAATCCATCACACCCCCCCCCCCCAATACAATCGGCACAGATCTAGGCATAGCCTGCAGCTTTAACAACTATTTCACCTCCTCCATACTCAAACTCATAAATGAGTCTACTCCCACCAACATCCCTCAACCCACTAAGACCCAACAAAACATCATCCCCTTCTCATGCAAGCCAGTACAAACATCCACTATACAAAAATTCTTAACTAAACTCAAGCCTACCACCCTCGCCGCTGACAACCTCCCTGCTGAATACTGCCAACTCGCATCCACGGTCATAGCTTACCCTATTTCATTACTAATTAACAGATCCATTACTGAAAACACCATGCCAACCTTGTGGAAATCTCATTCATTATTCTCCTACACAAAGGCGGCCCCTCTATTGACCTCTCTATTACCTAGTAGCAATCCTTTCACCCCTCCCAAACATTCTAGAAAGGTGCATTCATCACCAAATCCTCTCCCACCTCCTCTCCAATAATCTTCTCTCCTCAATACCAGCATGGCTTCTGCCCATCCCTCAGTACTTCCACTCCCATACTCAGATTCACCAACACTGTAAACTCCTACAGGAACTAAGGTAAACTTGTCTCGGCTATCTTGCTTGACTTATCCAAAGTATTTGACATAGTATCTCACAAGAAACTTCTAACCTGCCTCTCTGACCTCAACTTTAACACCCCCACTCTGTTCTGCTTCAATAACTTACCTAGACAATCTACAGCAGTCCGTTAAATGGATCAACTTCTTATCTCCCCCTCTCCCAGTCACCCTAGGTGTACCTCAAGGTTCAATTCTTGGTCCACTTCTTTTTAATATCTTCACCAACTAACTCCACCTAGCTACCACAAAAGCTGATGTAGTCCATTATGCTGATGACACAATCCTCATATGCTCTGCACCCAACATCCCACTTCTACAACAAAAAGCCCAACTAGCCTTCACTGAAATTGAGAACTGGCTCAATAACTCACAACTGATATTAAACTCCCCCCAAAAAAAACAACTCGTGCGGTTTCATCCAACCAAATCCAATGACCTCTCCTTTCCCATATTCACTGTCGATAAGACCCAAAGCATCCCTATCTCAGAAGCAAAACTAGGAATTACCATTGACCAACAGCTCATATTTAACAAATGCGTATCAACAGCCATCTCTAATGTCCACAAAAAATTAAGCTCCCTCTACAGATGCAAAAAATGTCTGTCAGGATCTTGTACTGCCATAGCCAGAACTCCCCTCCTATCTGCACTTCTACACACTTCCCCCAAGCTAACAAATCTAAATAAAACTGACTTGAATAAACTTTCCACCTGCTGAAACAGTTGCTAGGTTTGCCGCCAAACCAAATTATGTTCCCACCATTGCCATGCTCTGCAGACCCTACATTGGCTAGATTTCCCCAAACTACTGAAGTATCATCAACTCAACATAGCTTACTAAATACTGTACTATCCAGATCCCCCCCCCCCCCCTGCCCTGGTCAGCCTTCTTAACTTCTACAATTCTAATAGACAACTACGCTCCAGCAACAAAGCCTTAATTGAAACCATCTCATGCAAAAACAACTCTGAAGAATTTCTCTTTGCCCATGAAATTGCTAAAACCAGTCACAACCTCCCTCTTGACCTTAGGCTTCTAAAATGTACATCCTCTTTCAGAGAGTCTCTTGAAGTCGTATCTCTACACCAACCATTTATGCAACTGCAGCGAACCTCCATAAAGCCCCATATAACTGTAGGGATGTCTTTGAACAACACAAGTGCATGCTGTGTGTCGTGGTTGCTATATAAACGTATTATATGCTGTTCATGCTGTGTAACACCTGTCTGCTTCTAAGCTGCTTATTGAAATTATTGTAAATTGCACAAAATGTTATCTGTTCATCCATCCCATGAATGAGTGGGTCTGTATTATAAGCTCGACCTCTTAGCTTGTCGAACGCTGAAACGTCGACAGCTAAACAGCAAAAGCTGAAAGTTGCGAACGGCCTCTTGTATGAATTTTTTCTTCAAAAAGAATTTGCTTGGCCATTATCGGGAATTTGCCCTTTCCCAATGTAGAGCGATCTCAGAGTAGTTCTATTTAGTTAGGGGAGGTGTGGTGGGCACAGTCCTCCACATCAGGAGGTGTGGGGGGCAAAGCACCCCACTTTGTTAGGGTTTGGAACTTTATTTTAATTTGCGATGACCAAGCAATTTTTTTCCCAATGAAAAAATTTGCGTAAGTGGCCGTTCGTGATTTTAAGCTTTCGCCGTTTAGCTGTCAACGTTTCGGCATTCTACAAGCTTAAGTGGTAGAGATTCTAATATAGAACCGAATGAGCAAGCCTGCAAATTGATATTTTTGTTGTTACACTGCATATTTTATACAAAAATGTCGCCTTTTATCCAACACAGAAATAAACGATGCTGCTAACTGATGCATTTTTTTCTATTGCAACATCCACCTGTAAATTTTTATCTATGCACTGTCATATTTTTTCTCATCTCTATTGGCATTTTGTAACCTTGTAATTTCAGATTAATGTAATTTGCATGTTTTTTCTTATTTTTTATGGAACTTTCTCCCCAGGACTCCGCTGAAAACGGGCACTTGCTGTCCAGTCGGACTATCCTGGATAATAAATGTTAAGTAAATAAGAGTAAATTGTACAACTGTTACCTCAAGCTTATTTACTCTGGTGGATCACTGAGGAAGCAGGGATAATGAGATTTGATGCAAAAATGGCTTCCTGCTACTATAGCAAAACACTGGAGTCTACAGGCCCTGAGGATGAATGACTTTTTAAGCTGATGTCACGGGATAGAATTCTGGGAATAGATGGTTAGGGATACTGATCTGGTTACATGAGAGCACTTTGCTCATCATTATGACTTGAGATTTGGGGCCAGGAAACTGCATAAACTGAAGACGGAGAAAATAGAGGTAGTATTTAGCCATTATTAATAAAGTGGTTTGTTGATTATGAGGTGAATCCTATCCTATATGGAAAAAAAATTGTTGCTCTTTCTGTTGAGTCTCTGTCAACATGAAGCATGTAAATAAGTGACAAATCCATATTAGTTTTATTGATCTTGGCCTTTAGTGGAAAGTATAACCCCCAGCTTTACAAGAGTTTAGGCAGATGATGGGTAAGGTATGTATGTGTTTGAGATAACATTGGAGGGCCTAGGGGTAAGGAAAAGCTAACATGTTAATTTGTTAGCCATTTGAGCATGTCAACCTATGGATCCTCTTTTTTCAATGCAGTCACATGGGAAAATGTTTTTAGAGGGTATGTACCAGACCTCCTAGAAAACATATGGCTCCTCCTTGGGATCTAAATTTTGTGTTAGAAAACTTAACTCTTGCTCCATTTGAACCAGCTCATCAGGCTGACTTAAGTTCTGGAAATGGAAAACAGTTTTACTTATTGCTCTGACCTCTGCAAGAAGAGTGCCCGAGTTGCAAGATCTTGTGGTGGGTTAACCTAATTTTCATAAATATAAGATTTTCTTAAGAACTAATCCTTCATTTATGCCTCCAGCAGTATCAGTGTTTACTCTGAGTTAAGCTGCCTATCTCCCTCTCTCCTTTTTTGAACCTAAAAAAAAAGGATACTTCATACTTTGGATGTCCACAAACAACTCTGGTGTTATCTTGACAGATCAACATCTTTAAGGAACTCTATATTAATTTCTTGTGAAGGTAAGAAAAAAGGACATTCTGTGTTAAAACCGACTATTCCTAAATGGTGTCTCATGCTGTTACCTTTTGTTATACCATTACAACAGTACAATTTCAGGCAGGGTTAAGGCTCATTCTACCAGGGCATTGGCTTCGTCTCTAGCTTTTTGGAAAGGGCTGGATTTTAGAAGCATTCTAGAAGCAGCAAGTTGGTCTGCTGTACATACATTTGCAAAGCACTATAAACTAGATTCCTTCTCAAGTCTAGCACAGGCTTTGCTGCAACCTTTTTATCCCTCATCTTTCTTCCTGTCAGTCTGAAATATATTAATCTAGCTGTATAGCTGAGGCTATTGTAACAGTAATCCATGTGATGAACATAGGATGCTTCTGTATATAAATTTACCGTAAAACTGGGAGTTCGAATGACCATTGCTTTTTGTATACTTTTATGGCCAGGATGAGGACTTTTATCTTTTCTAGCATTGCCCTTGTCAGGGCTTCAGCCCTCCCTCTCTTTCTCTATTGGCATAAAAGCTCTGAAGAGCATGGTGCTCTTATTTAACTTTCATCTGCTCAGCTGTAACTGGGTACATGGACGGTGCCCTGAAAGCTTTGGAAGCAATCTGACTGTTGTATCTTTGGCTAGATATAACTCGTATAACTAAGGTTATTGCAGCAGTGGTCATAACAGCCACCCAGCTTTTAAAGTTTCAGAGCACCTTGTAAGCATTTTGAGTTATAAAAATCTGTGATATACAGTTATTTGTCAAGTGTCATTTATTTATTTATTTTTTAATACAGCATGGTTACATTTATAATGATGGTATGGACTGGCTGAGAAGTATTGGTGACTTCACTACTTTACAGAAGTTGACAAAACTTGGAAAAGACCGCACGACAGTTATAAATATTTTCTTCGCTGAATGTGAGTACTTTTTGTTACTGCAACATTTTAGTACAGCTGAAATTTGTAAATTTCATAGTTGCTTCAAGGAAAAATTAAGTTATGACACTATATGCTCTAGTAATTTGGTTACTATAATGGCTACTTCAATATTCAGATGTAATGCGATCCTATCTCGCCTACATTCATAACTGATGGGCTCGGAGCCGAGAATCGGCTCCGACTTGGCCGATACTCTAGCACGAAGTCTCTCATTGGCTGAGCCAACCCCCTTATCCCAGGATGCACCACGCCCAAACCCCCAGATCTCATTTGCCGCTCCTAGAGTAACGACGTGGTCTCGACTTGACTGTGGCTAAGTACCCTTCTTTTTTGGCCTTTTTGGTCGCTTTTGGCAGTTAACTTTAGAATTTATACTCAAACAGCTATTTTAATAGCTATCTGGTTGTTAGTTCAATTGTGATTGACTGTGTTTGTCTTTCTGAATTGTTGTGGTAATCCCTTCTGTTTGGCAAGCTAGGCCCATTTGAGTTAGAGGGCCTTTGCCCTATCTCTTGTAGAGCGTTTGTTAGAGCTCCCCCCCCCTTCCCTCCTTGTGTGTTTTGAGTGTGTTACAGTAAGTATGTCTGGCAAAGAAAAGGAACATAAGCCATCGGGCTTTAAAAAATGTTCGAAATGCAATTATAAGATGTCATTGACAGATGGCCACGCCATCTGTGTTTATTGTTTAGGGGCTAAACACTTGCAAGAGTCTTGCAGTGTTTGCCATGCTTTCTCCTCTCGTGTCCTACACGTGAGAAAAAATAAGCTTATCCTCAAGGGTCTCATCAAACCAGCCTTCGAGGAAGCTTTGGCTTCTTCTCTCTCTTCGAAATCGAAGCAAAAGAAGTCTTTGGCTCCGACAAGTCCGTCGGTGCCGCCTGCAAAAAGGGCTAAATAAGTGTCCCCTTCCTCGGCTTCACTGGCCTCAGAACCGAAGGATAGAGGATTTACAGCTGGGTCTCCCTCCTCGGCTCCACTGTTTTTGGAGTCTCGGGATGAGAGATCAGGTACTCTGTCCCCTTCCTCGGCTCCACTGATTTCGGAGCCGCAGTATAGAGGGTCTAAATCAGGGTCTCCTTCGTCTGCTCCATTGGTCTCGGAGCCACTGGAGAGTGTTTCTGCTCTAGGGTCTGTTTCGTCTGCTCCTGAACCGTCGGCGCTGAAAGGGGTCTCTGTTCTGGTCGAGTCTGCTTCTGCCCCCATCCTTTTGGAGCCGATTCAGAGCCGGCCTCCTAGCCTTGTCTCTGAGCCGATAGAAAAAGTTTCTCGGCCCCCTTCTGTTTCCTCCAGGTCCTCCAGGCTTTCAGATTCGTATGTAGATAGGGTGGTCCAGAGGCTCCTCCAGTCACCTGTCTTATCCAAATTATTTTCGGCTTCCGGCCCAGTCGGCCCCAGAGCCAGCCGCTTCGATAACGTTTCTTCCTCCTCCAACAACCTTGGTGTCGTCGGAGTTCGTAGAGTCGGGTGAAGTCGGTCCCAAGACCCACTGCTAGTCTGTCGGCACCATCTTCAGCTCCAACCCTTTCTGTGCCTTCCAGATGTTTCAGTTCTCGGGTGTCCTCAGCCGGGCCCAAGGGGGATTCGTCAGGGCTTCTGGTTTTGGCCCAGAGTCTCCCTCTTGGCGCTTCGGCTAGGGGAACCCCGACACCGGTCATGGTCTCTGGGATGGGCCTCTCCTTAGATTCTGGTGGGCCCGCCTTCGAGGCTATGAGGAGCGCGCTGGCCAAGTCTCTAGTGACTTCACCTGAATCTGCGACTCCTTCCCTAGACACGGCGGCTAGAGCTTCTGGTGCCCCCTGTCTTTGGACAGCGTGGCTCCTAGGCCTGAGGATTCCTCCTTGTGTGGTCCCCTTTTTTCCGAGGAGCCTTCAGAGTTCGTGCCTGAGGAGCCCCCCAGGAAAAAATTGTGCAAGAGGAAGCACATAGACTCCCCAGATGAGTCTGTCACCTTGGACACCGACCTCGATGATGCGGAGGGGTCCCCTAAGTCGTCGTCTGACGATGTCTCATTCTCCGATATCCTGGAGATCTTGAGACAGAGGAGCGACTGGCCATCCAAAACCCCTTCCGCGGAGGAGTCTGTCTTCCTCAAGGCCTTCGGAGCCCAACCCTCTGCCTCCTGGGTGTCTCCACCCTTCGATGAGCTACTGGACCTTATTTGTCGAAGGGTGTGGGAACACCCTGATTCTGTGGAGCGAGTTCCTTCTCGCTCCAACAAGTTTTTATCCGCACCCCCTGGCAAGGAGTTTCTAACCAAGGGAGTTCCAGTTCATGCTATGGTGGTGGCATCTGCCAACCAGCAAGATGTGGCAGAGGCATCTACGTCTATCCATCCTCCTAACAAGGAGTCCCAGAGCATGGATAGGTATGGGAAGCGTACCCTGACGTCAGCTAACTTTACCCTGCGGTCGCTGAATTGTCACTTTACGAGGCTCCAAAGGGATCTCATAAAGGAGTTGGGAGATACCCTGTTGGGTAACGTGCCTGAGGCATTGACGCAGTCTGTCAACCCTTTCATCCATTGTTAACTCGTCCATGAGGCTCGTATCGTATGCAGCCGAAGGGGCAGGTAGGACAGCTAGTTCAGGAGTAGCCCTTAGGAGGCAAGCCTGGATGCGCTTGTGTCACTTTGCGGAGGCGTTCAAGTCTTCCTTCACCGACGCTCCATTCGATGGGTCCTCTCTCTTTGGACCCAAGGTGAAAGACACACTCACTAGATGTGAGCAGGAGGGTAAGACTTTGTCTGCCGTTGGGGCCCGTTTTTCGCTTCCCTCGAGACCTTATCCCAAGGCTCGGAGGGGAGGAAAGATGTGGTTCAGAAAGTCCCAAAAGTCTTTCCCTGCCCATCAGAGTGACCCCCCCCCTCCAGAGGCAGAGGGGGGGATTATTCTGGAAGACGTCACCCCAGAGGTGGCGGAGGCCCCCACAACTCAGGAGACTGCGAACCGTGAGTCCCTGAGGGACTGCCCGACTATGCGTCTCTGGAGCCCGTCTGGGGTCGATTCTCGAGGCATCCAAGGGCCTGGGGTTCCATCACTCGGGATCAGAGGGTGCTTCGTATCATCGCCGGAGGTTACACCATTCCCTTTATCCATCCCCCTCCACCGTCAAGGAAAATCTCGGACGTGCCCACCCAGTCAACAGGATCAAGCAGCCATAGAGGTCGTAAAGCTGCTCAGAAAGCGAGTCATCTAGCCAGTCCCCGCAGACCAGACCGGATTAGGAACTTACTTATTTTTGGTGCCGAAAAGAACAGGGGACTTGAGACCCATTCTGGACCTCAGCCACCTAAACCGCTTCGTAAAGAAGTCCAAGTTCCGGATGGTCACGTTGCAATCCATTTTCCCATTGCTGGAAAAAGGAGTATGGATGTGCTCCATCGATCTCAAGGACGCCTATTATCACATCAAGATAAACAGGGCGTCCAGGATACATTTACGCTTCCGCCTAGGAGCCAGTCACTTCCAGTTCCGAGCCCTGCCCTTTGGTCTCACCACAGTCCCTATGGTGTTTACCAAATGTCCGGCAGTGGTGACTGCTCACTTGAGACGTCTGGGATTCCAGGTGTTTCCTTATCTAGATGACTAGCTCTTCACCGCCCCCACCAGGCATCTTCTTATTCAAGCCGTGAGTGCTGCCATCGAGTTGGGACATCTATTAGGAATTACATTCAACTTGGGAAAGTCTGTATTGCTGCCATCACAGCGTGTTGCCTTTGTAGGCGCAGAGCTAGACTCTGTCGAGATGCGAGCATTCCTTCCAACAGAGAGGATATAGATACTACAGGACCAAGTCCTAGCCTTACTACCCCGAAGGAAAGCCCCAGCCAAGATGGTCCTTCAGCTTTTGGGGTCGATGGCGGCCACCATTCTTCTGGTTCTTCTGGCAAGATTGCACATGCGAATTCTCCAATGGCTGCTGTCCACTCAGTGGTCGTACCAAGATCTGCCCTTGTCCTACCCAATTCTCATCACGGAAACCTGCCGGCGAGATCTTCGTTGGTGGCTCCTCTCCTCCAACCTGAACCAGGGGCGACTCTTCTGCCCCCCCTCTCCCAGTGCCACATTGACCACGGACGCCACCCAGATAGGGTGGGGCATTATCTGGACAGGATGGTTCAAGGCATGTGGCAGGATCACAAAACCCACTTGCATATCAATGTTCTGGAAATGAGGGCAGTGCTTCTAGCATTGCAGGCACTTCACATCTCTCTTCCCAAGGGTACTATCGCAATCTTCTCAGACAACATGGCGGTAGTGTGGTACCTGAACAAGCACGGAGGAACCAGGTCTTATCCTCTTTGCAGAGAAGCCATGAGAGTTTGGAACTGGGCAATCGCTTCCCAGAGATTTCTAGTGGCAACGCACATTCCGGGGAAGTCCAATGTGATAGCAGACAGGCTGAGCAGTTTTATTCTGATGCCTCACGAGTGGTTCCTGAACGACCGAGTAGCGGCTCGGATCTTCTCCAAGTGGGGGTTTCCCTGTTGCAACCTTTTCGCCAGCCCCTGGAACGCGAAGTGCAGCAATTTCTTCTCCCTGATTCCCCCCAGGGACGCTCTAGTCCACAATTGGCCCTCCGGTCTGCTCTACTCCTTCCCTGCGGTCCCACTACTGCCAAAGGTGATTCAGAAGGCGATCTGCTTGGGAAGCAACATGATTTTGATCGCACCACACTGGCCCCGCCAAGTTTGGTTTCCTTTCCTTCGGACGTATGCAGTGGAGGATCCTTGGATTCTGGACCCAGTTCCAGACCTCCTGACTCTTCAGTCAGGTCAGGTCCATCCATCACTGCGAACTCTCAAGCTAACGGCTTGGCTGTTCCACTTCCGACCTTAGTCAGACAGCATATCCTTTCGCCTGAGGTGGTCCGGATTCTGTCTTCTTCTCACAGAGCTTCCACTAAGGAGATATATTCTAATAAATGGAAAAGGTTTGCCATTTGGGCCCAGTGGCACAACCTTGACCCTCTGACAGCCCCGGTGTCGGCAGTATTAGATTTTTTGGCAACTCTTTTTAGACAGGGTTCCGCTGTCTCCACGCTTAAAGTCCAATTGGCAGCGATTTCTAATTATCATGTTGCCTTTGAGCCTTCACTCATGAGTCATAAGTTGTGTAAGGCCTTTCTTAAGGGAGCTTGGTTGCTTCGCCCCCCCGGTGTCGCAACCTGTTTTGCCATGGGATTTGAATGTAGTTTTAGGAGCCTTGACGCCTCATCCCTTCGAGCCGGCTGCCACTTGTGAGCAAAAGTTCTCATCTTGGAAGACTGCCTTCTTGGTAGCTATTACTTCAGCCAGAAGAGTTTCGGAGCTTCAAGCACTCTCTGTTAAGCCCACTTATCTGATCTTTCACAAGGATAGGGTATCTCTAAGACTAAGCCCGTCATTTCTTCCGAAGGTTTCTTCTGCTCTTTGTCTGCAGCAATCTATAGAGCTACCAGTTTTCTTTCCAAAATTTTCCAACAAGGCAGAATACAGACTTCATCAGTTGGATGTGCATAGACAACTGAGGTTTTACTTGGATAGGACACAGCAGCAGAGGAAATCAGACCAGTTGTTTGTGGCCTTTGCAGATAACAGGATTGGCAAAGCAGTAACTAAGACCACTGTTGCTAGGTGGATTAGGGATTGTGTTTCATTTATTTATGCATCAACAGGAAGGGACCTTCCCTTTCCAGTTAGAGCGCATTCTACTAGGGCTATGGCAACTTCAGTGGCCTTCCACACCAGACTGTCGGTGGATGAGATATGTGCAGCGGCCACTTGGGTTCTCTACATATTTTTATTTCTCATTACAAACTGGACGTGGCCTCTAGAGGTCAGGCATCCTTTGGTTCCACAGTGCTCAGGAGTGTTTTCCAGTGAGCCTCCCAGGATCTAGGTGCTAGGGACGCTGTCCCATCAGTTATGAATGTAGGCGAGATAAGATCGCATTACATCTTTTAGTTATGTACTTACTATAACGATAGATGTATGTGATCCATCTCGCCTACATTCTTACGTACCCGCCCTCCTTCCCCCTACCTGTTGGATCTGGAGGAAACACTATTGTACAGTCGGAGTGGCACATGTGAGCGAGTTGTTGTGGGGCAAACAAGATCTGGGGATTTGGGCGTGGTGCATCTTGGGATAAGGGGGTTGGCCCAGCCAATGAGAGACTTCGTGCTAGTGTCTCGGCTGAGTCGGAGCCGATTTTCTGCTCCAAGCTCATCAGTTATGAATGTAGGCGAGATGGATCACATACATCTATCGTTATGGTAAGTAAATAACTAAAAGTTCATCGTGTTTCACTGTTGCGGTCATTACACTTGGGTTATCCTGCTGGCATGCTACCCGCAGTCGGCCTGAATTCCAAAGTCTAGGTCTGACGTCGGTTGCTGTCGCCTCTTCCCTGACGTCAGTGCGCCAGGGGTATACAAGATGCAGCCAACACCATTTTCTTCAGTCTTTTTTGCCGAGTGGTGCTCGAAGCAAAAGCTGTTCGCAAGTGTCGGTCGGCCGACTCCTGAGATTTTCAAAAACGAATTTCAGATCCGAAGTCTTCATTAAAGCCAAGTACCCCGTTGGGGAAACTTTTCTTGCTCCAGTCCGATGTCAGAAAAAGTTAACAATTGTATTTCTTGTGGGAAGCAAATACCTCATAAGGATTTTCATTCTTACTGTATTCCTTGCCTAGGCCCTGATTATAACGTTGCTAGCTGTCGGTTTTGTGCTAGATTTAACCAGCGCACTATTAAGTGTCAGTTCAATTTTGCCTTTCATTACTTTGGCTGAAGATTCAATTATATAATGCTGTCGGAACAGCCGACGACCGGAGTTTATAAAAAGCGCAAGGAAAAAGAAAAGGACAGGCATCCGAGGTCCAAAACTGACTACTTGGCTTCTGCTAAGCCAGTCGCCGGTTCTCAGTAAGGCGCTTTCGCAGCCCCTGGCGCCTGCTACCTCAGAGCCACAGGCCGCTGACTACTCCCACATGGAGCCAGCTAGGCCTCTGGATACTCAAGGTATTGGACACTCGGAAAATATTCCCTCAGATGTGTCCGGAGCCGCTGAGCAGGCATCGGCGTCTGAGGGTGTTTTCAGACCTACACAGTTATATGTAAAGCCTACTTCAGCTACCAAAGCAAAGACTAAAGCAGTTCTAAAGACAAATAAACAAATAAAGCAGTCTCCTGGACAGACTACCATGCCTAAAAAACAGATGCTCAAAATGGCCGAAGACCTAATTACCTTGATCAGGGGTTCCCATCCCCCTCCTGACAAGAGGCCTAGGCAAGAGACAGAAGATGAATCTTCAGATCAGGTTTCCATTTCCTCTGACTCCTCTTCTGAACAGGAATACTCTCTTCCTCCTTATGAGGATTCTGATGCTGAAGAATCTATCCCTTAAGCCTCACCGCCTGAGGATTATTCTTTTGGGGAAACCCTGCATACCATGAGGGAGCACTTCCACTGGGAGAGCCAAGACTGTTCAGAATCTATAAAAGACTTAGAGATTTCCTTTTACTACCTCAGCACGGACCTTTGGCTATTCCTCCTGTGTTAGACATTGTAGATGTATTTTCAGTGTCCGGACTTTCTCCTGACTCTTTACCTCCTGCCCCTGTTAAGCCAGACAGATACGAGAGGGTACCAGATTCACATAAATTTCTTTATAAGAACCCTGCAGATGACCCAAAAACTATTTCTCAGGGTCCGAAAGGGGTCAAGGCCTCTACTGCAAAAAACCCTATCCCCCTCTGATAGAGATTCAAGGGCACTAGACAGATGGGGAAAAAAGGTTTACACTTCTGCTACTTTGGCTGTGAGGGCTTTAAATTGTCAATTTCATATGCTTAAATATCAGCAATACTTAATGTCAATGCTAAAACAGAAAATGTTGTCAAATTCTGATTGTGCAGAAAATAAGGAATTGCTGGATTTATTGCATGCAACTGAACAAGTGGGAAAGCATACATTGCAATGTGGTTTTGATTCTCTGGAGGCCTCTTGCAGGCTGCAGTTACGAGTTATGTCATTAGGAGGCATGCTTGGCTAAAGGAACAGAATCTGCCTGATCATGTTAAAGCAAAGTTATTAGATGCTCCATTACAGCATGATACCTTATTTGGTGTTAAAGCAGAGGAAGTGTTGAGGAAAATGGAGGACAAAGCGAAATCTATGCAAACAGTAAAGGATTTCTTACAGGTACAGCCACGCAGATTTAGCAGGAACTGGCCTACAAACAATCGGTCCTTTCTAGTGTCAGACAGGCCACAGAGAGGCAGATCCCAGCCCCAGGGCTCATACAGGCCTAAACAGTGGGGCGCTTCTACCTCCAAAAGTGGAGAAGACAAAACACAGCCATACAGAAAACAGTTCCAATGACTTTGCTCTGCCAGCACCAAGCACTTACCTTTTGGCAGCCCCCTTAGGGGGAAAACTAGCACTTTTTTCTCAAAATCGGCACATGATCACCCAGGACAAATGGGTCTTGAATATAGTGTCCAAGGGCTACAGGTTCCACTTTCACATCCTGCCAAGGCCAAAAGGTATGCCAAACCTGCCACACAACCAATGGGCAGGGGCACAGAAAACAAGTTTCATCTCTCATGGACATGAGGGCCATTCAGCAAGTACCACAGCAAGAGCAGGGACAAGGATTTTACTGAAAACTTTTCTTGGTACCCAGAAAAGACAAAGCCTGGAGACCAATACTGGACTTGTCTATTCTAAATAAATTTCTGGATGCTCCAAAATTCAAAATGTTGACTCTGCAGCAGCTTCTGTCCATGCTAGGCAATAAGGCTTGGCTTGTAATTTTGGACCTAAAAGAGGCATACCTGCATATACCAATCAGACAATCTTGCAGAAGATACCTCAGATTCATAGCTGGCTCAATGCACTACCAATTCTCTGCACTGCCCCTTGGCTTATCTACTGTGCCCAGGGTCTTCACAAAATGCCTGGCACCAGTAATTGCATTTTGCAGACAAAGAGGAATTCAGATATATCCTTACTTGGACGACTGCCTTATTCAAGCAGAGAACAAGGACATTCTACTAAGACATCTGGCATTTGTAAAAAGATTACTAATTTGCCTAGGGTACACAGTAAACGAAAAGAAATCAAAACTACTACCGTCTCAAGAGATAATATTCCTGGGTGCAAGCTTAAATACAACTGCCCAGATGGCTTATCTCACGCCAGACAAAGGCAACTGACTTATTACTTCAAAATGTTGGCAACAAAGACCCAGTTATCTGCAAGAAAAATTCTGCAGGCTTTGGGCTTCATGGCATCCTGCATTCTGCTAATTCCATACGCCAGACTGCATATGAGGAAACAACAATGGTATCTAAAAAGTGTTTGGACTCGACATTGTCACAGCCTGGAAACATTAATTACCCTCATTCCTTGCCTGCAACAGGAGTTTCGATGGTGGGCACAGGCCAGTCACCACAACAAGGGACAGCCATTCACCTAACCCACAGCCAGACAGTCAGTAACAGATGCTTCAGATTATGCCTGGGGGGGCCCACATGGCCCACAAGCCAAAGTCACCTTCATATCAATCAAAAAGAGATGCTGGCTGTTCAGAATGCCCTGACAGCTTTCAAGGATCTACTCCATCCAGGACAACTACTGATAAGGACGGACAATACTACAGTCATATGGTACATAAACAGGGAGGCACTCATTCCTACCCCCTCTGCAGACGAGCCATGACCTTATGGGACACAGCATTGACTTATCAGTTACACCTGCAAGCACATTTCCTGCCAGGAAAGAAAAATACTCTGGCAGACAAACTAAGCAGAAACCTCACGGATCCCCACGAGTGGAAACTGGATCGATCCACAAGTCTTCAGCATGATAGTAAAGAAATGGGGATGCCCAGACATGGATCTATTTGCCTCCCCTCACAACTGCCAACTACAGAGATTCTGCACAAGGACGTATCACAAGCAAGCATGGAAAGTGGATGCTCTATCATTCAGCTGGAAAACCTTAACAGTATATGCCTTTCCTCCTCTGCCTCTCCTCCCCAAGGTACTCCTAAAGGTCAGACAAGAGAAGCCAAAAATTATTCTGATTGCTCCAGACTGGCCGCGCCAGCACTGGTACCAAATTCTAAAGAGCTTGTCTCAAGGCACAGCCTTGACATTGCCTCTAATTCCTCATTTACTGACCCAACGAAACAATCAGACCCTCCACAGCCAACTCAGAACCCTAAATCTGGCAGCATGGCGGATAATGTAGCCATTCAGAGCACACCTCTCTCTAAAGCAGTGATTGATGTTATTTGGAGGCCAGAAGGCCCAGTACCAGAAAATCTTATGCTGAAAAATGGAAAAGATTCTGTGCTTGGAACCAGGCACAAGGAATTGACACGTTTGTACCAAATATTCCTCAGATTTTACAATATCTAACTGAGATACTGAACAAAGGCCTATCCTTTTCATCAATCAAAATCCATGCCTCTGCCATTTCAGCTCATTACAATACGGAACCACCAATTTTTTCACATCCATTGTTAAGACAGTACCTCAGAGGGGCCAAAAACATAAGACCTCCAAGGAGAGCACGAATACCTGCATGGGACCTCAATTATGTCTTGGAAAAATTCACACTGCCGCCTTTTGAGCCAGCCAATACAGCTGAAATAAAGTTCTTATCTTGGAAGACAGCTCTGCTCCTAACAATAACCACTGCAAGACGAGTCTCAGAGTTACAGGCACTCATGGCTGTGGAACCTTTTATCATTTTCCATCCAGACAGGGTTTCTCTGAGGATGAACCCAACATTTATGCCTGAGGTAATGTCCAGTGTGGCCCTTAACCAAACTATTCATTTGCCTACCTTTTACTCAAACCCACAGAATAAGGGTGAGAGACTCCTGCATTCTTTTGGCATACACAGACAGCTATGCTTCTATTTGGACAGAACTAAAGATTTCAGAAAGACTGAGCAACTCTTAGTAGCATATGCTGCAGGATCCCAAGGAAAGGCAATCTCAAAGCAGACCATTTCAAAATGGATAGGCCACTGCATTCGTCTCTGCTATTCATTTCATGGCAAATCAGTGCCTATGGGCATTAGGCCTTACTCAACCAGAGCAGCAGCCTTCCTCAGAGGAGTACCCACCAAAGACATTTTAGAGGCTGCAACTTGGAGTTCAGTGCACACTTTTTTACCAAGCACTACCACTTACCTCTACTCTAAATCCAGAGCAGGCTTTGTCACTGCAGTTCTGAAGGGCCTTATAGCCTCTCCTAATCCTATTTAGACCCAGCCACCCAATCTCAGCTTTGGGATTCAACCCAAGTGTAATGACTGCAACAGTGAAACACTATGAACATAGTACAGTTGTGTACCTACCATAAATGTAGATGTTCAAGTGTGTTCACTGTTGCAGTTCAGGTTACCCATCCACCATCCCCCTTTTCTTTGCTGGGACTTACCTGTACTTCTCTATCCTATACAACCTGCTTGGTGTATTTGCTTGTAGATTAAGGAAATGTTTATTTTTGTGCATACATACTTATTGGCATAATTTTCAGCCTACCATTTTGGGGACACCTGATATCTAGGGCAGGAAAAACTGAAGAAAATGGCGTCTGCTGCATCTTTTATACCCCTGGCGTACTGACGTCGGGGAAGAGGCGACAGCAACCGACGCCGGACCTAGACTTTGGATTTCAGGCCAACTGCGGGTAGCCTGCCAGCAGGATAACCCAAGTGTAATGACTGCAACAGTGAATACACTCTAACAATTTACATTTATGGTAGGTACACAACTGTACTTTTATCAACCTCTCAATAATACCTTTTGAAAGAAATGCACAAAACAATTAGTTATTATAATAGAAAAAGAATGTGCCCTTTTAAAAAGGAGTATATCACATTCATATCAAATTCAGTGCAGACTTATTTTTATCCATCTGTGGGATTGATGCTTCTGAACCTCTACAACAGACCATTTTTTATAAGAATGAGTTTTTCATTTGTTAATCGTGCATTGACCCCTAACTAGATACGAAAACTTGAGTTCTTAGAAATCTTATTCACAAGTGCTGGCACACATTTTTCTAGAACCAGTTTCTTTCTGGTCGTTTGATGTATCCTAAGGAGTGACAATTGTTTTCTTACAGGTAGAATATATGAATTGTCAGCGATCTGTTAAAATTCCTGGTGAGCATCACAATGTAGAATGCAGTTTTGTAGTACTTAAATTATGCATGAAAAGTTTATAAATGTGCCTTTGAAATTCAGAGCCTATTGTAATGTGAACAAGTAAACTTGGCAAAACACTGTTATATACTGAAACATTTGATTTCCAACTTGAATGTGCTTGTTTATTACGTTAAAAGTGTTGAATGTGTAGAGCAGGATTTGGTGAAAAACAAAACATGTTTATATTTATTTTCTATTAATGCATTTTGAGTCTTTTCCAGATGAAAAAATGTAAACCGTTGTAAGTCTCTTTATTCTCTGGTACAGTACATTCTAAAACATAAGCAAAGTATGTAGTAAGACCTTGTTCATAAGCAGGTTTTAAACAGTCAGAAATGCTTGAGAAATATGATGTGATCTAGTTCTGTCTTTCAAGGGCAAGCATGACATATTGAAAAGTAAACTAGAAACAATTTTAAACTCCTAGTGCTAGTAAATCTATTGTCCCCAAGCCTTTCTGTGTTGGAGGGAAGCCTTCTAGCTTATCAGTGGGAGTGGTAAGCATTGGGTAACCTGTCTACCACATAAGGAGTGGTTCTGGCCCAGAATTTGTAGTTATTGGCCATTTGGGCGGTCTTCCATCTCTCTCAACTTTCTGATTTGAAGGCCTGGCCTGCATTTGCACTTGTTTCTGTCCTGTAACTCCTGGGCCCATCTCATTTGCTCACTCAAAAAAAAAAAAAAAAAAAAAAAATATCTGCTTTTACTGTATTTGTGTTTCTTCCTACTTTATTTTGCTTTTGTGTCCTCTTAAAAGTACTCAATTGTATTTATTACTGCTTGGTGTAACTCATGCTAAGCCTTTTAGTTTAAGCACTTGGGCTTCAGACCAGTTGTTTTATATTAAGAAGGTTTGTGGTCTGCACTGTAGTGGCAGGACAGGTAGCTTACATCCTAAGTTGGGAACTGCTGATTGAGGGCTCAGTGTCTGTTATTCTAAAAGTGTATTAATTCTGGTTTAAGCACTTGGGCTTCAGGCCAGTTATTTTATATTAAGAGGGTTCGTGGTCTGCACTCTTGTGGGAGGAGAGGCTGGACTCTGCCCTTCTGAGCTGGGAATTTCTGGTTAAAGGCTTATAGTGCCTGCATATTTGAACTGCTTCTTACTGAAATTGGTACACCTTGTTGCTGTAGCATAGACTAGATCCAGGCCTGCTGAATCTAGCTTTGTTTGTATGCTTGTTGTTTGTTTGCTTGTTCTTTCCCTGAAACGCTAATTCCACCTAAAACACGGCTTTTCAGCGCTTCTGTGGATCCCTAGTGATATCTGCATTGCTTACTATACTTATTTCGTTGTTTCACTTGAAAGAAAGTTACTGTTTGTCGTTTTTGCATTTAAGTTACCTGTAAACACATTGCATTTAAGTTACCTGGCACTTGCTCACTAAAGCAATTATATGTCAGCACTAAAAAATTAAAAGCACTACACCCTCACAAACTCCCCTTGAGTACCTTGTTCCTCATTGGCCCTTTTTTTTCAGTTATAAAGGAATTCCCAATACTCTTCTAACATGTCCAAAGGTCAGTTGTCAAACTCCTCTCCGGTCCAGCTGGTGAATCTGGGAATCTTGAGGCAATGTTACAACTGCCTCATGTACACAGACAACCCTCTCCTCCTCCCAACAAATTCCAACACATGAGAGATGCAACCATATAGCCGAACTGGAGGCTAAGCTCTCTCAACTCAGTACTGGCGTAACCAGTCAGGAGGAGAAGGAAACCACACTCACTACAATTCCAGCCTCACATAGACCTACCACGACAGCAAACCAAACACATAAACACACAAAAACGGACTCTGAGGCTCTAAATAAAAATCTGCCTAAGCAGCAGAGACCTCCAAAGCAGACACCCAAGCAACCGCTACCCCAAAACAAAACACGTGCAACACATAGCTCACAAAGCCAGTGTGCCGTGCAGTCACAGCCCTTAAGGCTAAGCAACACACCTGATACACTTGTAATAGGTGACTCTATCGTCAGGCACACTGACGTCCCACTCACCAGGCTGAACAAGGAGAAGGTCACGGTGAGCTGCCTATCGGGTGCTAGGATCCGCCATATAACACAAGCACTCAGGTCACTCCAAGGCAAGTACAAATATGACTCAGTCATTGTCCATGCTGGTGTGAATGACCTGAGACGTACCTCCCTGGACTACATGAAAAGAGACATAGAGGAGCTCTCTGAGCATGTAGCCCAGGCCGGTATGACCCTGACCTTGAGTAGCATCTTACCCTCACCAAGAATGATGCCGCAATATGAAGACAAGATTATCAATTTCAACAATTGGCTTAAGTATTGGTGTCATTCAAAGGGGATCCAATGCCTGTCAGCCTGGGATGACATGCTCGACAAGCCACGATGCTTCGCTAGGGACGGCTTGCACCTGTCACCCCTGGGCTTTTGGATATTGGCAAAGGCTCTTGTTACCCCCATAGTGCCTTTTTTAGGCAAGGCTCAAAAGACAAACCCACTTCCATAGGTATCACAAGGAATAATAAACTAAGAGTAATGCTACTCAACGCCAGAAGTCTAAACCTCAAGATGCACGCACTCGAAACTCTCCTTAGCATGGATAACATCGATATCTGTGCAGTAACAGAAACCTGGTTCAAGTCTCCCGAGAGCACCCCAGCACTACCAGGTTATACCTCATACCATGCTTTTCGGCCCCAAAACTTGGACCGAACCACAAAAGGAGGGGTAGTATCAATATTCGTCAAAGATACCCACAGCACAAAGCATCAGAGACTATCCATGTGCAACTAACAGTGGATAAAACTGCCTTCCAGTTTATAGCCTGCTACAGACCACCCTCCCAAACCCAGGAACCCCACTCGGCCTTCCTGAGAACATTGGAAAATATGAAGGTCTCTCCAAACATCATTGTATTGGGCGACTTCAGCTACGCAAACATAGACTGGGAGCATTACTCTAGCTCCAACACCCTAGCCCAAAGGTTCCTAGAATTTATAAACTCAAATACTATGGAACAACTTGTTACCACTCCCACAAGAGAGGAAAACGTACTGGACCTGATCATCAACACTCTGTGCTCAAGACCAGAAGTGTATCCCTCACTGGTAAGATCAGACCATAAACTAATCTCACTGGATATTCACTTCCCGACCCCACCCCCTGCCCAGAAAACCACATTGAAAAACTTCTCTAAAGCAAATTTCAAACTCCTCAAAACCGAAGTGGAATCCTTCAAAGCCCCCGGGCCTGTGGAAAATACGGCCCAGACCGCAGAATCCTTTATAAATGCATTCTATGAACACCTTCAGGAATGCATGGATCATGCAATCCCAAATAAAACCAAGACCCAATCCTCCAAAGGCAGACGTCCTGTCTGGTGGACCCCAGCCATAAACAAACTATACAATAGAAGGAGGAAGCTACTACATGATAGAGCAAAATCCCAAAAAGGGAAGGCATCTCTGATCAGTATTAGCAAAAAACTACGGGCACTCATAAAATCGTCTAAGGCCAGCTTCAAGAGAAAAATTGCACAGGACACTAAGGATAATCACAAGGCTTTCTTTAGTTATGTTAGGAACCTGGGTGGTAATTCCCAGATATGCTCAGAATTAGTCCAAAATGACAAAAAATACACCAAACCCACAGACATTGCCAACATCCTAGCTGACCGATTCAGTGCAAACTCCCCCCCCCCCCGCCACCAAAAGGGCAAATATCTATCCCAGCAGAGTGCTGCCCCCTTGACATATCATGCTCGGGTAAGAGCTGCCCTCTCCAAAGCAAAAAACACAGCATCAATGGGACCAGACAGTGTCCCGGGCTGCGTCCTACATGAACTCCAAGAAGTGCTAAACCCAAACAAAAAACTACTGTTCAATCTCAGCCTTACTATAGGATATGTACCTAAAGAGTGGTGTACAGCAACAGTGGTCCCTTTCCACAAAGGTGGTGCCTCAACGGATCCTGGAAACTATCGCCCCATAAGCCTGACTAGCTTGGTCTGCAAAGCTATGGAAAGGATCATCATGGACCTCGTAAATAAAGATATTGGGGACCTCCAGACACTGAATCCTACCCAGTTCGGCTTTAAGGGCAGATCCTGCCTCTTAAACCTGGTCGATTTCTTTGAAACGGTCACCAAGGCCATTGACGAGGGGAAGGTGGTCCACACAGCCTACCTGGACCTCGCAAAAGCCTTCGATACAATACCCACTCAGGCATTATAGATAAACTCACCAGCTTAAATATAAACCTTTATGTCACTAGATGGGTTGCAAACTGGCTCAAGGACAGAACCCACATGGTTAGAATTGCTGGAGCCATGTCAGACTCCAAACCAGTTACAAGTGGCGTCCCACAAGGCTCAGTCCTGGGACCTCTCTTGTTCGGTATATATTTCTCGGAGGTACAGGCCAACACGGAAGGACTGTGGCTGACAAAGTTCGCAGATGACTGCAAACTGGGCACCATAATAGACTCTCCAGCCGACACAAGCATCCTCCAAAAGGGCCTCATAGAAACAGACAACTGGTGCCAGAGCCATGGCCTCAAGCTAAACGCCAAAAAGTGTATAGTCATCCCCTTTGGCAAAAACAAAGTGCCCACAAATTAGCACATAGGTGGTAATCCATTAAGTACAGAAGTAATTAGGGACCTGGGGACCCAAGTTCATAGCAATCTCTCATTTGACAACCACGTGGCCAAAGTTAGAAAAACATTTTATATAGCCCACATAATCATGAAGGGATTCAGATCTTGATCAGGGGAGGTCATCGTGCCTCTTTACTCATCCCTCATCAGTCCCATAATTGAGTACAATGCCCCTTTTGGGATGTACCTTACCAGACACCTGCAGCAACTGGAAAGACCCCAAAAGTACCTCACCAAGAGGATCAAAGGGCTCAAACAGATGCCATATGCTGCCCGGTTTAAGAAACTCCAGCTCTACTCCATGGCATACCGCCTGCTCAGAGGCGATCTATGCCTGACGTATAAAGCCATGTCCAACCCAGAATTAATGGACATGCTGCACCTCAGAAAATCCAAATCCCATCGAGCTACGCGCTCGAGACACTTGAACCTCAGCACTGAAATAAATAGGACATGCTGGAGGGACAGATTCATAACCCAGAGGCTCCCTTCACTCTGGAATAAAATCCCAGTCCAGGTTAGGCAGAGTCCCTCATTGACTCTCCAAGAGGAATCTTAATGAGTGGATGGGAGATTGTAGGTTTACCCCGGGTATCACTTCTGTGTCACTGTTAGACAGAGGCACAGTATACTAACCTCGAAAAAGGGCGTAGCAAAATTAATTTAAAATGGGTGGCGAAAGCCAAACACATTTTGGCTAGGCTTATAAATGCCCTAGGGGCAGATAGCCTAGTATGAACCTATGTAGTAAATTCTGCTTTAAACATTATAGCAGTGCATTAACAAAGGACTTTGTGTCCCATATTTAATTGAAATATTAGCACTGAAAATATTTTTAAATGATATATTTGAATGCATATTATGTGGCATTACTTTATAACAAAGCCTGCCTTGATGATAAATTCTGTCCGTGTTTATTCATCTGAAAACCCTGCAGTGCTGAAAAAGGGTCTTCCACTTTTAAGTGCTATGTGTAGTAAGTCAACTCTAGTATGCCATCTTGCATTTCACTGTAGAAACATTATGTGTTCTAGCCATGATAGAGTCCAAGGACTCTTCAGGGGGTTATACAAGTGTCTCTGAAATGCTGTATACTTTATTTGCTTGCTTTTCATCTGCTAGTTGTACTGGTTGGGGCACTTGCTTGAAACTGCTGACTTTTTTTTTTTTTTTTTATGGGTTGGGGCAGGGGTGGGCAAACTTTTTGATTCGTGGGCCACATTGAGTTCTAACATTTGACAAAGGGGCCGGAACAGGAACAGATAGATGGCATGCTTTGAAAACATCACCTCATTGGGGGAAAAATACACATCTTGGGATATGGAGAAAACATGTCCCCCCTGCAGCCATTCCAATGTCCCATTACCTGGCTATTTCATCCCATTTACCATACACACCAATGTGTGTATACTGCTTTACTTCTACAATGACTTGGATTTTATTTTTACACTTTATTGCGCAATGCACAAACACCAATAGATCTCTGTTAAACAAGGCAAAACTGTCTCACAATGAAAATAGATTTGGCATTAAAACTTCTCTACATTCATTAAAATAGCATTGAAATCTACACCACATCCAAAGAAAATGCATCTGGCCAATGGTGGATAAAGATTACCTTTGTGCTGTTTTCAAATCATTATCCCCTTGCACACAACAAGAAAGATATATGTGTTCTTTGTTACACCTTCCTGACTTTAGTAAATTATATTCCTTGCATAATACAGCACACTTGTTATACAGAGAGAGCACATTTTAAATTTATTGTTTGAACATTTTTTTCAGTAGGCAATAAAACAAAATGCATGAATCAGCAATGACAAAACTGCCCAATTCAGAACATTTCCATTATAAAAGTCTACTTAATTATTGACATAGTTGCCACCTTTGTCTCATCCATTTCTCCTGGCCAAAGAATAATGTATGCATGTTGCACTCTGGCCTTAATGACTGTAAATAAGAAAGAAAGAAAAAAAAAATGGCACACCCATAGTAACACTTACAGATTGCTTTAATTTATAGCAAGACATAATGGGATGATGTTGAGACTATGTGGAACTAAATATTGCACAGTCATTTTTACATCACTGACAAATCAATACAACAAATCACTACAATGAATTCCCAATGAACAAAACTGGACTCCCAATGACCATGAAACCATTTAACAGATTTAACTTTCAGGCAGGTGAGCTGGACCACTAGGACTCACTTCGGTCAAGCCTTAATTGCAATACAACTACTGAAACCCAGTGAATAAAACATAACAAAAATAATTAAAAGCATAAAAATACAAATCAGACATAAATGCACAAAACTGTATTAGGTACAGCATATAAAAATAGCTTAATACCTCTGTAAAACAAAAACATTAACACCTATTCTATTTTTATATGAATACAGTATAGGAATTTTAACAATGGCTTCTGAGGTGCACTCCAGTGACACTATGTCCAGGTCCTCTGGACCATATCAAACTAGATCCCATTCTTTGGGGCATTTTAAATCAAAAGTAATATTAGGACCTATGGAAAATGCTGCACAGACAAGGAGGGGACTTGTATATTCAAGTGCCTGCTTACATATTAATCCCTTGTGAACTGCTTCTTCTTACCTACTTAATAGTGCACTTTTAGAAGAGCTTAAATTAATAAGCTAGTAAATCATTTTACACGCAGATACATTTTCTGTCAGTGAAACTGGACATCTATTTAACTTCAGCAGGTTTTGAACAGTGATGCTGCAATCTAGACACAGACACACACAGAATCTTGTCAGCTTTCATAATTCAATTTCTCTCTCCAATCGCTCACACACACACACACACACACTTCACCTTTCAAACCTGCATTCACTCACTTTCTCTCTCCAATCGCTCACACACACACACATTTCTTCACAATTCAAACCTGCATTCACTCACTTTCTCTCTCCGATCGCTCACACACACACACACACACACACACACACACACACACTTCACCTTTCAAACCTGCATTCATTCACTTTCTCTCTCCGATCGCGCGCACACACACACACACACACACACACACACACACACACACACACACACACACACACACACATACACACACACACACACACACACACACACTTCACCTTTCAAACCTGCATTCACTCACTTTCTCTCTCCAATCGTTCACACACACACACACACACTCTTCACAATTCAAACCTGCATTCACTCACTTTCTCTCCGATCGCTCACACACACACACACACACACACACACACTTCACCTTTCAAACCTGCATTCACTCACTTTCTCTCTCCGATCATTCACACACACACACACACACACACACACACACACACACACACACACACACACACACACACACACACTTCACCTTTCAAACCTGCATTCACTGATTCACTCACTTTTTCTTTCCTGTCGCGCGCACTCTCTCTCTGTCTCTCTCTGTCTCTCTCTGTCTCTCTCTGTCTCTCTCTGTCTCTCTGTCTCTCTCTGTCTCTCTCTGTCTCTCTCTGTCTCTCTCTGTCTCTCTCTGTCTCTCTCTCTCTCTCTCTCTCTGTCTCTCTCTCTCTGTCTCTCTCTCTGTCTCTCTCTCTCTGTCTCTCTCTCTCTCTCAGTAGTGCTCGGCGTCTTCTGTTCAATCCATCCTCATGTTGCTGCTGCTGCCATTAATCCTGGGCCCGGCTCCGTTTCAGGGCTCGCTGTATCCCCCAGCCTGCTAACGCCATTAATCCCAGCTCCGTGAGCTCGCTATACCCCTGGCCCCTTTGCTGCTGCCATGAATCCGTTTCAGGGCTCGCTGAGTCAGCCTGTAATGTTCCACATGTTGCATTCCCACTGACTGTTAACTTAACCGCCAGCCAGCCGGAAATGATGATGCGAGCTCCTTGAGCTCAATTCCGACTGGCTGGTAGCCTGACTGTGCTGACGTCATCGTGCACGTGATGACGTCAGCCCCGACAGTGCGAAAATTAAAAAAAAATTATTCAAATTTATTAAATTTTTTCAAGTTTGGCGGGCCGAATCAAAACGTTTAACGGGCCGCATGTGGCCCCCGGGCCGTAGTTTGCCCATGCCTGGGTTGGGGCTTCATTCATTTTCATTTACCACAACAATACGATACACACAACAGCTAGGTTGCCTTCAGGAAGGACAGCAACGGCAACGTAATAGCAGCTTTTAGTGAATTAAAATGTAAAATAAAACAGCAGTATAAAATCCACTTCACTAGATAAGCGCTTTCAGAGAAAGCAACTATTCATTGTAGAGTATTAAAATCATACATACTCTATCAAAATTTATAAAACGCAACACTTCCCTTCTAATAGCTACAATCACAAATAGCAAAAGTGACACCTCTAGGAAAAACTTCGTTCTTGTGCCAATCTCTTGTTCTTCCTGAAGGGTATGGCTATGCATTGTTTAGTGTTTAATGTAAGGCCATGGCCGTGGCACCAGTTATCTGTGTCTATGAGACCCTTCTGAAGGATGTCTGTGTCAGATGGGTTTCCAGCTATGCTTCCCAGTTTGCAGTCATCTTCAAACTTTGTCAGCCATAATCCTCCTGTGTTTGCTCGTACTTCTGAAAAGTAGATACTGAACAAATGTGGGCCCAGGACTGAGCCCTGTGGGACACCACTTGTGACAGCTCTGGAGTGTGAACTGGCACCAGCAACTTTGACCCTGTGTGTTCCGTCACTTAGCCAATTTGCAACCCATGCTGTGATGTATGGGTTCACAATTAAGCTGGTGATGTTTTCAATGATACCTGAGTGGGGTATTGTGTCGAAAGCCTTTGCCAGGTCAAGGTAGGCTGTGTGGACTGCCTTGCCCACGTCAATGGCCTGGTTGAGTGTTTTGAAAAAGTCAACCAAGTTTAAAAGGCATGATCTGCCCTTGACAAAGCCAAACTGGATTGGATCCAATGTCTGCAAGTCCCCTATGTCTTCATTTAGAATTCCCATTATGATCCTCTCCATAGCTTAGCAGAACAGGCTTGTCAAGCTGATGGGATGGTAGTTTCTGGGGTTGGTGGAGGCACCTCCTTTGTGAAGTGGGTCCACCATTGCTGTATGCCACTCCTTGGGAACATATCCTGAGGTGAGGCTAAGATTAAACAGCTGCCCTAACTGCGGGTGTAATTACTCATTGAGTTCATGGAGCACACAACTGGGGACACCATCTGGTCCCATGGATAAAGTGTTTTCTGCCTTGGATTGAGCAGTTCCCACCCCAGCAGTGGAGATGTTTGGGGGGGCTACAATCCTCTGGTGTACATACCCCCAGTTGGGGGGGAAATCTGCACTGAACCTGTCAGTCAGTATGTTGCCAATGTCTGTAGGTGCAGTGATATCAACATTATTCTGAACTAAGTCTGAGCATATCTGGGAGTTTCCTCCCAGGTTTCAAACATAGGTAAAAAAGGCCTCATGATTGTCCCTGGAGTCCTGAGTGGGTTTACTCTCAAAACATGCCTTGGATGATTGTATGGGGGAACCCAGTGTTTTACTCACAATGAGCAAGGGTGCCTTCCCCCCTACGGATTACGCTCTATCTTGTAGTAGCTCCTTCCTTGTGTTGTACAGCTTGCTTATGGCTAGGGTCCACCAGACTGGATGCTTGCCTGTGGTACAAAGAGTCATTATTATTTGGGATTGCCTGAACCATGCAGTCCTGGAGGTGCTGGTAGAAGGCATTTCTAAGTGATACAGTGGCTTGGGTAATGGTGTCTGCTGGCCTGGGGTCCTTGAAAGAGACCACACCAGTCCTCAGAAATGTGAAGTCGGCATTTGAGAAGGTCTTCACCATTTCATTTCCCATCTGGGGTGTGGGTGGGATGTGGACTCCCACTGAGAATAGTCCATGATCTGATCTCACCAATGATGGGTATATGTCTGGTGTTGAACAGTGTGACCCCATGTTCGTGATGATGTGTTCTAGTATGTTGCCTCCACTTGAGGGGATTGGGACCAGTTGTTCCATGGCATTTCAGTGTATGAACTCTTGGAACCTTTGTGTTAGAGTGTTGTGGCATGATTAGTGATCCCAGTCTATATGTGGATAGTTGGAATCACCCAGTAGGATGGTGTTTTGAGATACATTTATCCCCTTCAGTGTTTGCAGGATAGCTGTGTGAGGTACCTGAGTTTGAGCGGGTGGCATGTAACATGCTACAAACTGCAGAGCAGTCTTGCCTACGGTCACTGGCACCTGGATGGTCTCTGATGCATCGTGTGTTGCCACCAACCATGAGGTGAGGGTGTCCTTGATGAATATGGACACCCACCATCCTTCTTGGTGTTGTCGGGATGCTGGTGCCAGAATGCATGATATGAGGTAACACCCGATGGTGCCGGGGTGCTGTCAGAAGCTGTGAACCAGGTTTCAGGCACAGCACAGACATCAATGTGCTACATACTGAGAAGGGCATAGAGTGTGTGCAGCTTGAGGTTGAGACCTTGGGCATTGAGCAGCATTACCCTTAGTGTCTTTCCTTTACTGTGTTCTAGGGTGGTAGGTGTAGAATCTGAGTCTTGCATAAAAAGGCACAATGGGGGTGGCAAGAGCATCATCTGAAATCCGGAAGCCCAGGGGTGACAGGTGCAAGCCGTCCCTTGCAAATCACCGTGGCCTGTCCAGCATGTCATCCCAGGCAGACAGACATTGGACCCCTTAGAATGACACCATAGTCTAAGCAAAATACTACAGCTGATCATCTTGTCTCTGTTTATGTGGCATCATACTTGGTGAAGGTAGGATACTGCGAAGGTCAGGGTCATACCTGCCTGGCCTACATAATCAGAGGGATCCTCTATGTCTCTTTCCATGTAGTCCAGGGAGGTACATCTCAGGTCGTTCACACCAGCATGGATTATGACTGGGTCAGACCTGTACTTGCAGTTTAGTGACCTGAGTGCTTGCATTATGTGGTGGATTCCAGTGCCGATAGGCAGCTTACTGTGACCTCCTCTGTACCTGATCTGGTGAGTGGGACATCAGTGTGTCTGACTATGGAGTCACCTATGACAAGTGTGTCGGCATTGTGTTTGGCCTTAAGGGCTGTGACTGTTTGGCACACCAACTCTGTGGTCAATGTGTTGCATGTGCTGTGCCCTGTGGAGGCAGTTGTGCGAGTGTCTGCTGTGGTGGCCACCGCCATTCTGGTAGACTTCTGATCAGAGCCTCCGAGTGTCTCTGTGTGTCTATGTGTATGATCTTAAGTTGTGACAGTGCCATGTGAGACTGGATTAAAGATGTGTGTGTGGTTACTTTCACCCTCTCTCTGGTCTTGCTAGTCCTATGTTGAGAGAGCTCAGCCTCCACTTTGGCTATATAGTTGCATCTCTC